>NC_079197.1:17214400-17390378 GCF_029499605.1 Hyla sarda
ATTGTACTAGGAGCCGGGGCCCCTCCACTGTACTAGAAGGCTGGGGCCCCTTCATTGTACTAGGAGCCGGGGCCCCTTCATTGTACTAGCACCCGGGGCCCCTCCACTGTACTAGAAGCTTGGGGCCCCTTCATTATACTAGCAGCCGGGGCCCCTCCACTGTACTAGAAGTCTGGGGCCCCTCAATTGTACTAGGAGCCGGGGCCCCTCCACTGTACTAGAAGTCTGGGGCCCCTTCATTGTACTAGGAGCCGGGGCCCCTCCTCTGTACATGGGAATGACCTGTCTGTCCTCGTTGCTAGTCATATAATAAATTATGGGGGAGATTTATCAAAACCTGTGTAGAGGAAGGATGGGGATGTTGCCCATAGCAACCAATCAGATCGCTTCTTTTATTTTTAACCCCTTAAGGACCAAGCGTTTTTCCACTTTCGTTTTTTCCTCCTTACCTTTTTAAAATCATAACTCTTTCAATGTTGCACCTGAAAAATCCATATGATGGCTTTTTTTTTTGCGCCACCAATTCTACTTTGTAATGACATCAGACATTTTACCCAAAAATCTAGGGCGAAACGGGGAAAAAAATTGTGCGACAAAATTGAAGAAAAAACGCTATTTTGTAAGTTTTGGGGGCTTCCGTTTCTACGCAG
Organism: Hyla sarda; assembly: GCF_029499605.1. Classification (NCBI taxonomy): domain Eukaryota; kingdom Metazoa; phylum Chordata; class Amphibia; order Anura; family Hylidae; genus Hyla; species Hyla sarda. The sequence continues at coordinate 17,215,051 of NC_079197.1, forward strand.
TACATTTTTCGGTAAAAATGACACCTTCTCTTTATTCTGTAGGTCCATACGATTAAAATGATCCCCTACTTATATAGGTTTGATTTTGTCGGACTTCTGGAAAAAATCCTAACTACATGCACAACTGACCCCTATAACTTTATTATTTTTCCGCATATAGGGCAGTATGAGGGCTCAAATTGGGCGCTGTGATCTTAAATTTTTAGCGGTACCATTTTTGTTTTGATCAGACTTTTTTGATCGCTTTTTATTCATTTCTTTTATGGTATAAAAAGTGACCAAAAATACGCTATTTTGGAATTTGGAAATTTTTTTGCACATACACCATTGACTGCGCGGTTTAATTAACAATATATTTTTTATAGTTCGGACATTTACGCATGCGGCGATACCCCATATGTTTATTTTTATTTTTTATACACAGTTTTTTTTTTTTTTATGGGAAAAGGGGGGTGATTCAAACTTTTATTAGGGAAGGGGTTAAATCACATTTATTAACTCTTTTTTTTACACTTTTTTTTTGCAATGTTATAGCCCCCATAGGGGACAAAAACATACATTACACTGATTGTAAGCACTGTTCAATGCATTGCCAGAGCATCGCATTGATCAGTGTTATCTGTGCTTGATTGCTCAAGCCTGGATCTCAGGCTTGGAGCAATCAAACGCCGATCAGACAGTGTGGAGCCAGGTAGGGAGCCTCCCGCTGTCCTTTCAGCTGTTCGGGACGCCGTGATTTCACCGCAGTGGTCCCAAACAGCTCCACTGAGCTAGCCGGATTTCTCCCGTTTTAGATGCCGCAATCAACTTTAATTGTAGCATCTAAAGGGTTAATGTCGGACATCAGCCCGATCGGTTGATTTTGATAAATTCCCAATATTCCTATATCATCTAGCATCTCAGAGAGGTAGAAAATATGGAGCACTCACATGTTATTTCTTCTCATGTCTTTATTCCAGCGCTGTGGACATTACAAAACGAGACCGGTGTCAACCACTCCCCTGATATGAGAAGAATGACAGGTGAGTGCGCCATATTTCTCCATTATCTCCCCCTGACTGCTTATGTGTAGCACCGCCCATCTTCTGGCTCTTCAGGAAAGGTGAAGAATTATTTGCCAAAATGCAGCGTCTGAACGAGCACAATGGGATAAGCAGTGCGAGGGAATTTTTTCTTTTGGTGATTCCTATATCATCACTACGTCCATAAATATTGGACACAATTCTAACATTTTTGGCTCTATACAACACCACAATGGATATGAAATGAAACAATCAAGATGTGCTTCAACTGCAGACTGTCAGCCTTACTTTGAGGGTATTTACATCCAAATTAGGTAAACGGTGTAGGAATTACAACAGTTTGCATATGTGCCTCCCACTTGTTAAGGGACCAAAAGTAATGGGACAATTGGCTTCTCAGCTGTTCCATGTCCAGGTGTGTGTTATTCCATCACTATCCCAATTACAATGTGCAGATAAAAGGTCCAGAGTTAATTTCAAGTGTGCTATTTGCATTTGGAATCTGTTGCTGTCAACTCTCAATAAGAGATCCAAAGAGCTGTCACTATCAGTGAAGCAAGCCATCATAAGGCTGAAAAAAAAACAAAACAAACCCATCAGAGAAATAGCCAAAACATTAGGTGTGGCCAAAACAACAGTTTGGAACATTCTTAAAAAGAAGGAACGCACCGGTGAGCTCAGCAACACCAAAAGATCCGGAAGACCAAGGAAAACAACTGTCGTGGATGAGCGAAGAATTCTTTCCCTGGTGAAGAAAACCCCTTCACAACAGTTGGCCAGATGAAGAACACTCTCCAGGAGGTAGGTGTATGTGTGTCAAAGTCAACAATCAGAGAAGACTTCACCAGAGTGAATGCAGAGGGTTCACCACAACATGGAAACCATTGGTGGGCCTCAAAAACACGAAGGCCAGATTAGAGTTTACCAAACATCATCTAAAAAAGCCTTCACAGTTCTGGAACAACATTCTATGGACAGATGAGACCAAGATAAACTTGTACAAGAGTAATGGGAAGAGAAGAGTATGAAGAAGAACATGATCCTAAGCATACACCTCATCAGTGAACATGGTGGTGGTAGTGTAATGGCATAGCGGGCGCGTATGGCTGCCAATGGAACTGGTTCTCTTGTATTGATGATGTGACTGCTGAAAAAAGCAGCAGGATGAATTCTGAAGTATTTCGGGCAATATTATTTGCTCATATTCAGCAAAATGCTTCAGAACTCATTGGACGGCACTTCACTGTGCAGATGGACAATGACCCAAAGCAAACTGCAAAAGCAAGGAAAAAGTTTAAATCAAATAAGTGGAATGTTATGCAACGGCCAAGTCTATCACCTGACCTGAATCCGATTGAGCATTTCACTTGCTGAAGACAAAACTGAAGGGAAAATGCCCCAAGAACAAGCAGGAACTGAAAACCGTTGCAGTAAAGGCCTGGCAGAGCATCACCAGGAATGAAACCAAGCAATATCTGGTGATGTCTATGCGTTCCAGACTTCAGGCTGTAATTGACTGCAAAGGATTTGCAACAAAGTATTAAAAAGTGAAAGTTTGATTTACGATTATTATTCTGTACCATTACTTTTAGTCCCTTAACAAGTGGGAGGCACATATGCAAACTGTTGTAATTCCTACACCGTTCACCTGATTTGGATGTAAATACCCTCAAATTAAAGCTGACAGTCTGGAGTTAAAGCTCATCTTGTTCGTTTCATTTCAAATCCATTGTGGTGTTGTATAGAGCCAAAAATGTTAGAATTGTGTCGATGTCCCAATATTTATGGACCTGACTGTATACACAGCATCCATTTTAGGACATCGTCAGTTGTCAGCCGTAACTCCATCCCACCTCCTCCCTCGGACAAATCGCTGTCAGTCGTCAGCGGCAACCCCGTCCCCCGTCAGGCGAAACAGCGTCCCGCATCTTCCCTCACACCAATCGCTGTCATCCTTCAGCCACAACTCCCTCATCCGAAATTCCCTCGTCCAAAACGCCGTCATGCCTCAGACAGAACTTCCTGCTGCATAGCAGAGCCGCCGCTGTACAGAGTCTGTATAGCAGAGCAGACATTGAATAGCGTGTACAGCACAACCCGTAGAGCAGAGAGCCGACACTGACTCTGCAACACGGCAGGAAGGTTTTTTGTCTGAGGGATGATGGAGTTTCGGATGAGGGAGTTTAGGATGAGGAAGGAGTTGCGGCTAACGCCTGACGGCGATTGGTCCGAGGGAGGAGGCGGGACGCTGTTTCGCCTGATGCGGGACGGAGTTACGGCTGACGAATGACGATGTCCTAAAATGGACACTGTACTTATACTATGTATCACTAGTAGTGAGGATATAAAATATACTATGTATCACTAGAAGTGAGGATATAAAATATACTATGTATCACTAGTAGTATAATATACTGTAAATATACTTTATATCATTAGTAGTGAGGATATAACACATAGTTTATATAATTAGTAGTGTTATATTGTATATGTTATATCCTTACAACTAGAAACATATTTTATGTTACATACTCACTACTATTGATATATAGTATATAACATATACAAACTATCTGAGTACCCAGTGTTACCCGGTCTTCCTACCTAAGGGTATGTTCACACTGAAGGCTTGGAGATTATTTCTGCTCACTTATTCCTTTCCAATTCATTCAGCAGTGAAAAACCCAATAGTTTGTAATTAAATTTCTGCTCCTCAGTTCACACTGAGGAATTTCCGCTAGCGGAATTCTGTCACTGAATTCCGTTCCGCATGAAGAATGAACATGTTCTTTCTTCATGCAAAATTTGCGACCTAACCCCATTGAACTCAATGTAAAAAAAAAATCAGTCCGCCAAACTTCCGCGCGGAAATTTTCTAATAATGTCTCCTATGCCGCGCTGAATTCCGCTCTGATTTCTGTGCGGAATGCCGCACGGAATTCCGTGCACATTCCACGCTAATTCCACACATATTCAGCACGGAAAAAAACGGTCATTTGTGAGCAGATTTTTTCAGTGAGAATTCCTCGCACATATTAATCAGTGTGAACATACCCTAAACCTTGTGGGAGGGGAAAAGCAACAATGACGCTCTTGTCTTCATATCCCGTCCTCATATCCTGTCCCCATATCCCAACCTTATATCTCTCCTCATGTCTCGTCATATCCCGTCCTCATATCTCGTCATATCCCGTCCTCATATCTCGTCATATCACGTCCTCATATCTCGTCCTAATATCACAACCTCATCTTCCGTCCTCATATCCCAACTAGAGATGAGCAAACTTACAGTGATTCGATTCCTCACGAACTTCTCGGCTCGGCAGTTGCTGACTTTATCCTGCATAAATGAGCTCAGCTTTCAGGTGCTCCAGTGGGCTCTCCTAGGACTGTATCCACCTTTTCCAGCCCACCGGAGCACCTGAAAGCTGAACTAATTTTTGCAGGCTAAAGTCAGCAACTGCCGAGCCGAGAAGTTCGTGAGGAATCGAATCACTGTAAGTTCGCTCATCTCTAGTTGGGATGAGGACGGAAGATGAGGTTGGGATATTAGGACGAGATATGAGGACGTGATATGACGAGATATGAGGACGGGATATGACGAGATATGAGGACAGGATATAAGGTCGAAGTTCGTGACGAATCGAATCACTGTAATTTCGCTCATCTCTAATCCCAACCAAATATTCTGTGTGAAGCTAAAGTGACAGTGATGCTAAAACACACACACACACATACATACATAAATACATACACACACACACACACACATATATATATATATATATATATATATATATATATATATACACTTACATACAGTGGTGCTGCAAGTTAAAATATTAAAGGGGTCATCCAGCAATTTTTAAATTTTTTGTTTCTTCCCGGGCTGCCGCAATAAAAATGATAAACTTTAACTTACCATCTGCCGCTGGAATCGCACTCCCGCCCTTCAGCCCCGGCCTACTTCATGGTGCTGTTACATCACACTGCCGCTCAGCCTTTCACCGGCCAAGGTGAGAAATGGCTGCGTCCAGCGTGACTGACAGGCCGTGTCATCGCTCTGCTAAGTGTCACCGATCTGGTAAGTACAGCTCCCTGCCCAGGGGACTACTTACAGCAGTGTTTCCCAACCAGGGTGCCTCCAGCTGTTGCAAAACTACAACTCCCAGCATGCCCAGACAGCCGAAGGCTGTCTGGACATGCTGGGAGATGTAGTTTTGCAACAGCTGGAGGCTCCCTGGTAGGGAAACACTGATTTACAGAGCAGGAGGGAGACTTTATAAATTCATATCCTCACCATCCCGGGGAGCAAAAACATCTCTTGGGGATGGTGAAGATAAAGATTTGACTATATATAACGTGTTGCCGACCATTATATAAAGTAAAATCTAATGCTTGGTTCCCTTTACACTAATTGCCAGAAATGTTAAAAAAATAATTATTTCTTTTTTGAATATTTCTGCGTTTTTCCCCAAAAATACACTTCATGTATCAACAAAAATTTACCACTAATATAAAGTACAAAATGTCATAAGAAAAAACAATATGGGGAAGATTCATCAAGACCTGTGCAGAGGAAGTAGCTGAGTCGCCCATAGCAACCAATCATTTCAGAAAAGGCCTGTGAGAAAATGAAAGAAGCGATCTGATTGGTTGCTATGGGCAACTCAGCAACTTCTCCGCTGGACAGGTTTCGATAAATCTCCCCCTATATCTTTTGTGTGGGGTACATTACATGAGAGAGCAGAAAATAACAACTATACCCAAATACCTCAGATATGTAAAACACAGCTTTTCGTCCAGAACGACAAAAAAAAAAAAAAAATGCTCTAAATGTCAGGTCCTGAAGGGGTTAAAGAGGACCTGTGACCAATGCCCAAAAAATTGAAATTGCATTATCTGTAAATGACTTAGGACGCCCTGATCAAACACCTTTTTACGGTTTCTTGATACGCCAGGCAATTGTGATCATTATAACGTACTCCAGTGTTTTCCAACCAATGTGCCTCCAGCTGTTTTAAAACTACAACTCCCAGTCAACAGCTTTATCTCTTTATCACTGTCCAGTATTTACCGTATTTTTCGCCGTATAAGACGCACTTTTTCTTCCCCAAAACTGGGAGGGAAAAGTTGGTGCGTCTTATACGGCGAATACACACACCTATCGGGTCGGTCCCTGCGGCCATCAACGGCCGGGACCCGCGGCTAATAAAAGGCATCACCGATCGCGGTGATGCCCTGTATTAACCCTTCAGACGCGGTGATCAAAGCTGACCGCCGCGTCTGAAGCGAAAGTGACACTAACCCGGCTGCTCAGTCGGGCTGTTCGGGACCGCCACGGTGAAATCGCGGCATCCCGAACAGCTTACAGGACACCGGGAGGGACCTTACCTGCCTCCTCGGTGTCTGCTCCGTGCCGGGATCCCCTGCATGGCCGGCGCTCTCCTCCGACGTCATCACGCCGTCCCGTCATCCAATAGGAGCGGTGTGCGTAGCGGTGACGGGTCCGGAGCGGCGGGGACACGTGAGTATTACCTCCTACCAGTGGTCTTCAACCTGCAAACCTCCAGATGTTGCAAAACTACAACTCCCAGCATGCCCGGACAGCCAACGGCTGTCCGGGCATGCTGGGAGTTGTAGTTTTGCAACATCTGGAGGTCCGCAGGTTGAAGATAACTGTTGGGTTCAGAATATTTTTTTTCTAGATTTTGCACCTTTAAAATTGGGTGCTTCTTATATGCCGGTGCGTCCTATAGGGCGAAAAATACGGTACATAAGCTAGTGTTTCCCAACCAGGGTGTCTCCAGCTGTTGCAAAACTACAAGTCCCAGTCAACAGCTTTATCTCTTTATCACTGTCCAGTATTTACATAAGCTAGTGTTTCCCAACCAGGGTGTCTCCAGCTGTTGCAAAACTACAACTCCCAGCATGCCCGGACAGCCTGGGAGTTGTAGTTTTGCAACAGCTGGAGGCACCTTGCTTGGGAAACACTGACATAAGCTATCAACACAAGTGGGCCGTGTTAACCCTTTTATTACCTACCTAAACGCTTGGTCAGCTGTAGAGTGGAACTGAAAGAGTTTAGGCTATGTTCACATGGCCAAAAATTGTGCGGAATGTGCGCCTGGAAAACGCAGGCAGACATTTTGCACATGCTTGATTCGGTGGCGCTAGCACCCCACAGAAGAGCGTCATATTCATAGACTGCAACGCATTTCTGCATGGAATAAGCAGAAACATTGAACCCATTCAATGTCTCTGCGGACACCGGAATCAGAAAAGTGTCCATGTCAGGAACTGTCCAGAGCAGGATAGGTTTGCCGTGCGGATTTGCTCCTACTCTGGACAGTTCCTGATATGGACAGAGGTGTCAACAGAGAGCACTGTGGTCAGACAGAAAGGAATTTTAAAAAGAAAAGAACTTCCTGTGGAGCATAAAGAAGCTGATGAGTACTGGAAGGATTAAGATTTTTAAATGGGCACTCTCATTAAACTAATGTTTGCTATTGCACTCCTTATGGTAAATAAAAAATGTTTCTAATATACTTTGGTTAAAAAAAATTACGTTTTCTATGTTTTATTTGTGCTTAAAAAAAGCTCAAGAGCACATTTCCCCCATCTTATACATAGAATTAGGACCGAAGTCCAAACACAGGAAGTGCAGCCTGGAGTGCTGAGGGGGGGGGGGTCCAACCAACAGTATATGGCAGTTAAGTGTGAGAGGAGCTACGATTGGATGAGGCTGGACACACCCCCCTCAGCACTCCAGGCTGCACTTTCTGTGTTTGGACCTCGGTCCTAAGTAGGGGATAGGGGATAAGATGTCTAGGGTGGAGTACCCCTTTAAGCAGCAAAAAGGCCAGGTGCCAGCCACAACTATCTGGGAATCTTGAGCACTAGTGGCTAGTAGCTTTCAACTGAGGCCAGAAAGTTCAATCTTGGTTTTATCAGACCAGAGAATCTTGTTTCTCACAGTCTGAGAGACTTAAAGGGGTACTCCAGTGGAAAACTTTTTTATTTTTCTAAATCAACTGGTGCCAGAAAGTTAAACAGTTTTGTAAATTACTTCTATTAAAAAATCTTAATCCTTCCAGTACTTATTAGCAGAGGAAATTATTTTCTTTTTGGAACACAGTGCTCTCTGCTGACATCACGAGCACAGTGCTCTCTGCTGACATCTCTGTCCATTTTAAGAACTGTCCAGAGTAGGAGAAAATTCCCATAGCAAACATATGCTGCTCTGGACAGTTCCTAAAATGGACAGAGATGTCAGCAGAGAGCACTGTGCTCGTGATGTCAGCAGAGAGTTCTGTGTTCCAAAAAGAAAATAATTTCCTCTGCTAATAAGTACTGGAAGGATTAAGATTTTTTAATATAAGTAATTTACAAATCTGTTTAACTTTCTGACACCAGTTGATTAAAAAAAAAAGAAAGTTTTCCACCGGAGTACCCCTTTAAGGGGGCTTTTTTTTTTTTTTTTGCAAACTCATGGTGGCTTTTATGTGTCCATTACTAAGGAGGAATCTCTCTGCCTTAAAGCCCAGATTGTGGAGGCTACAGTGATGGCTGGCTTTCCGGGAGTTTCTCCCATCTACACACAGGAGCTCTGCCATTGGTTCTTGGTCCCCTCTCTTACCAAGACCCTTCTCCCCCAATTACTTAGTTTGGTGGGGTGGTTATCTCAAAGAAGAGTCCTGGTTTTTCCAAACTTTGTCCATGTAAGATTAATGGAGACCACTGTGTTCTAAGGAACTTTATGTACAGCAGAAATGTTTTAATGCCCTTCACTAGATCTGTGTCTCCACCCAATCCTCTATCTGAGCTCTACAGGCTGTTCCTTTCTCCTTATGGCTTGATTTCTGCTCAGATATGCATTGTTAGCTGTGAGACCTTATATAAACAGGGCTGTATCTTTTCCATAAAACACACAGCCCTGTCTCTATAAGGTCTCACAGCTGACAATGCATGTAGGGAAAAGAACCGCCTATAGAACTCAGAATTGTGTGGAGGCACAGATCTCGAGAAGGGCACAAAAAATTCTGCTAGTTTCAAAGAGCAAAGTGGCCTCCATAATTTTTAAAAAGAAGAAGATTGAAACAACCAAGACAAGGATGGCCGCCCTACAAAACTAAAAAATAAAATAACCAGGGGTGAAGGGCCTTGGTAAGAGAGGTGACAAAGAACCCAATGATCACTCTGGCTGAGGTCAAAGATCCTGGGTGAAGATTGGAGAAAGAAGAATTCCAGAAGATCCAGAACCATCACTGAGGCCTCCACAATCTGGGATTTACAGCAGAGTGTTCAGAATGAAGCCTCTCCTCAGTAATAGACACACAAAAGATGCCTGGAGTTTCCAAAAGAAACACCTAAAGGATCGGACTGTGAGAAACAAGATCTTCTGGTCTGAAGAAACCAAGATTGACATTTCTACCCTCAATTCTAAGCATCATGTCTGGAGGAAACCAGGTACTGCCCATCACCTGCCCAATACCATCCCTACAGTGATCATGGTGGGGGCAGCATCATGTCTGGAGGAGACCAGGCACTGCCCATCACCTGCCCAATACCATCCCTACAGTGATCATGGTGGGGGCAGCATCATGTCTGGAGGAAACCAGGCACTGCCCATCACCTGCCCAATACCATCCCTACAGTGATCATGGTGTGGGCAGCATCATGTCTGGAGGAAACCAGGTACTGCCCATCACCTGCCCAATACCATCCCTACAGTAATCATGGTGGGGGCAGCATCATGTCTGGGGGAAACCAGGCACTGCCCATCACCTGCCCAATACCATCCCTACAGTGATCATGGTGGGGGCAGCATCATGTCTGGAGGAAACCAGGCACTGCCCATCACCTGCCCAATACCATCCCTACAGTGATCATGGTGTGGGCAGCATCATGTCTGGAGGAAACCAGGTACTGCCCATCACCTGCCCAATACCATCCCTACAGTAATCATGGTGGGGGCAGCATCATGTCTGGGGGAAACCAGGCACTGCCCATCACCTGCCCAATACCATCCCTACAGTGATCATGGTGGGGGCAGCATCATGTCTGGAGGAAACCAGGCACTGCCCATCACCTGCTCAATACCATCCCTACAGTGATCATGGTGGGGGGCAGCATCATGTCTGGGGGAAACCAGGCACTGCTCATCACCTGCCCAATACCATCTCTACAGTGATCATGGTGGGGGCAGCATCATGTCTGGGGGAAACCAGGCACTGCTCATCACCTGCCCAATACCATCCCTACAGTCATCATGGTGGGGGCAGCATCATGTCTGGGGGAAACCAGGCACTGCCCATCACCTGCCCAATACCATCCCTACAGTGATCATGGTGGGGGCAGCATCATGTCTGGGGGAAACCAGGCACTGCCCATCACCTGCCCAATACCATCCCTACAGTGATCATGGTGGGGGCAGCATCATGTCTGGAGGAAACCAGGCACTGCCCATCACCTGCCCAATACCATCCCTACAGTAATCATGGTGGGGGCAGCATCATGTGTGGAGGAAACCAGGCACTGCCCATCACCTGCCCAATACCATCCCTACAGTAATCATGGTGGGGGCAGCATCATGTCTGGAGGAAACCAGGCACTGCCCATCACCTGCCCAATACCATTCCCATAGTGATCATGGTGGGGGCAGCATCATGTCTGGAGGAAACCAGGCACTGCCCATCACCCGCCCAATACCATCTCTAAAGTGATCATGGTGGGGGCAGCATCATGTCTGGAGGAAACCAGGCACTGCCCATCACCTGCTCAATACCATCCCTACAGTGATCATGGTGGGGGGCAGCATCATGTCTGGGGGAAACCAGGCACTGCCCATCACCTGCCCAATGCCATCCCTAAAGTGATCATGGTGGGGGCAGCATCATGTCTGGAGGAAACCAGGCACTGCCCATCACCTGCCCAATACCATCCCTACAGTGATCATGGTGGGGGCAGCATCATGTCTGGAGGAAACCAGGCACTGCCCATCACCTGCCCAATACCATCCCTACAGTGATCATGGTGGGGGCAGCATCATGTCTGGGGGAAACCAGGCACTGCCCATCACCTGCCCAATACCATCCCTACAGTGATCATGGTGTGGGCAGCATCATGTCTGGAGGAAACCAGGCACTGCCCATCACCTGCTCAATACCATCCCTTCAGTGATCATGGTGGGGGGCAGCATCATGTCTGGGGGAAACCAGGCACTGCCCATCACCTGCCCAATACCATCCCTACAGTGATCATGGTGGGGGCAGCATCATGTCTGGAGGAAACCAGGCACTGCCCATCACCTGCCCAATACCATCCCTACAGTGATCATGGTGGGGGCAGCATCATGTCTGGAGGAAACCAGGCACTGCCCATCACCTGCCCAATACCATCCCTACAGTGATCATGGTGGGGGCAGCATCATGTCTGGGGGAAACCAGGCACTGCCCATCACCTGCCCAATACCATCTCTACAGTGATCATGGTGGGGGCAGCATCATGTCTGGGGGAAACCAGGCACTGCCCATCACCTGCCCAATACCATCCCTACAGTGATCATGGTGGGGGCAGCATCATGTCTGGAGGAAACCAGGCACTGCCCATCACCTGCCCAATACCATCCCTACAGTGATCATGGTGGGGGCAGCATCATGTCTGGGGGAAACCAGGCACTGCCCATCACCTGCCCAATACCATCCCTACGGTGATCATGGTGGGGGCAGCATCATGTCTGGGGGAAACCAGGCACTGCCCATCACCTGCCCAATACCATCTCTAAAGTGATCATGGTGGGGGCAGCATCATGTCTGGAGGAAACCAGGCACTGCCCATCACCTGCTCAATACCATCCCTACAGTGATCATGGTGGGGGGCAGCATCATGTCTGGGGGAAACCAGGCACTGCCCATCACCTGCCCAATGCCATCCCTAAAGTGATCATGGTGGGGGCAGCATCATGTCTGGAGGAAACCAGGCACTGCCCATCACCTGCCCAATACCATCCCTACAGTGATCATGGTGGGGGCAGCATCATGTCTGGAGGAAACCAGGCACTGCCCATCACCTGCCCAATACCATCCCTACAGTGATCATGGTGGGGGCAGCATCATGTCTGGAGGAAACCAGGCACTGCCCATCACCTGCCCAATACCATCCCTACAGTGATCATGGTGGGGCGCAGAAAGACTGGTCAGGGCTGAGGAAAAGCTGAATGGAGCACAGTGCAGAGATATACTTAATGAATATTTAATCCAGAACTCTCGGGACCTCAGACTGGGCTGAAGGGTCAATGTTCAACAAGACATTGACCCTAAGCACACAGCCGGGACAACACAGGAGCAATTTAGGGACAACTCTGTGAATGTCCTTGAGGGGCCCAGCCAGAGCCCGAATCCAATGGAACATCTTGGTAGAGACCTGAAAATGGCTTCCTGCAGAGAAAAATGGCAGAAAATCCCCAAATCCAGGTGAATAAACCTTGTGGTCTCATCCCAAAGAAGAACGGAGGTTGTGATCATTGTCAAAGGGGCTTCAACTGAGCAAGGGGTATGAATACTTATGACACTGCGAGAAGTTTTTCCTTTTAAATAAATTAGTAAAGATTTGTGACTTTCTGTGATCACTTTGGGGGAGATTTATCAAAACCTGTACAGAGGAAGAGTGGTGCAGTTGCCCATAGCAACCAATCAGATTGCTTCTTTCATTTTCCACAGGCCTCTTTAGAGGCCTGTGGAAAATGAAAGAAGCAATCTGATTGGTTGCTATGGGCAACTGCACCACTCTTCCTCTGCACAGGTTTTGATAAATCTCCCCCTTTGTCATTATGGGGTATAGAGAGCAGAATGATGGGGAAAGCTGGATTTTGTTTTAGAACAAAAAGAAACCTAACAAAAGGTAAAAGAAATTAAAGGGTCTAAGACAGTGTTTCCCAACCAGGGTGCCTCCAGCTGTGGCCAAACGTCAACTCCCAGCATGCCCGGACAGCCTTTGGCTGTCCGGGCATGCTGGGAGTTGTAGTTTGGCCACAGCTGGAGGCACCCTGGTTGGGAAACACTGGTCTAAGAACTATGGGGGGCATTTACGAAGATATGTGTCATGTCGTTCATTTTATTTTTTTTTTTTTGCGTGACTGCGCCAAATTTATTAAATGGTCGCAGGGCATTTGATAAAATTTTGTGCAGGTACACATTTTCTGAAATTTCACTCTTCACATACACCAAAAAGCTAAGCTAAGTCTGGGCTGGAGTCGTTTTTTGCGACTTTTTTGTGGTTTTTGTGACTTTTTTGGCGACTTTTTAAAATAGTTGCTGTTGATAAATTCATTACCACTGCACAAGACTAACCTTAACATCTGGCCTGTACACACCTCTCAAAAAAAAAAAGTGTAATCCAAAAAAGTCACAAAAATAGGCTGAGATGAAGTGCTGCACCAAAAGCGCGACAAATATAGACACAAAAGCAGCTCTAAAGACAATGATAAATGCCCCTATATGTGAAGTATATAGATATGGGGCAGATAAAACACATAACTCAGACATGATAGATAAAGAAATAAATAATAGATCCATTCAATGTCCCAAAAAGTCCATTAGACTATTTTTAAGATTTCTGCTCTGCTGATAAATGCCCCATTGTGGGACTAAAATGTCAGATTTGGAACATGGGATAAATAAAAGAATTGTTCTATCACTGGAACTGAGAGCGCTGCGACATTCTTCTAATGTGTATGTGGGGAGTCTGGGTCACTGACAACAAGTATAAGGAGCGAGATAGATAGATATGAGAGAGATTAATAGATATGAGATAGATATGAGATAGATAGATAGATATGAGATAGATAGATAGATATGAGAGAGATAGATAGATATGAGAGAGATAGATAGATATGAGATAGATAGATATGAGATAGATAGATATGAGATAGATATGAGATAGATAGACAGACAGACAGATAGATAGATAGTTATGAGATATATATGAGATAGATATGAGATATATATGAGATGAGATGGATAGATAGATATGAGATATATATGAGATGAGATGGATAGATAGATATGAGATAGATAGATAGATATGAGATAGATAGATATGAGATAGATATGAGATATATATGAGATGAGATGGATAGATAGATATGAGATAGATAGATATGAGATAGATATGAGATAGATAGATATGAGATAGATAGATATGAGATATATATGAGATGGATAGATAGATATGAGATAGATAGATATGAGATAGATAGATATGAGATAGATATGAGATAGATAGATATGAGATATATATGAGATGAGATGGATAGATAGATATGAGATGGATAGATATGAGATAGATAGATATGAGATAAATATGAGATAGATAGATAGATATGAGATAGATAGATATGAGATAAATATGAGATAGATAGATAGATAGATATGAGATAGATAGATAGATATGAGATGGATAGATATGAGAGAGATAGATAGATATGAGATGGATAGATAGATATGAGATAGATATGAGATAGATATGAGATAGATATGAGATAGATATGAGATAGATAGATATGAGATAGATAGATAGATATGAGATAGATAGATATGAGATAGATAGATATGTGATAGATATGAGATAGATAGATATGAGATAGATAGATAGATATGAGATAGATAGATATGAGATGGATAGATAGATATGAGATAGATAGATATGAGATAGATAGATAGATATGAGATAGATAGATATGAGATGGATAGATAGATATGAGATAGATAGATATGAGATAGATATGAGATAGATATGAGATAGATAGATATGAGATAGATATGAGATAGATAGATATGAGATAGATATGAGATAGATAGATATGAGATAGATAGATATGAGATAGATAGATATGAGATAGATAGATATGAGATAGGTATGAGATAGATAGATATGAGATAGATATGAGATAGATAGATATGAGATAGATAGATATGAGATAGATATGAGATAGATAGACATAACATAGACAGTACTCTCTGAACACATAGGGGGAGATTTATCACAACCCGTCCAGAGGAAAAGTTGCTGATTTGCCCATAGCAACCAATCAGATCGCTTCTTTCATGTTTGAAAAGGCCTGTGAGAAATGAAGAAAGCGATCTGATTGGTTGCTATGGGCAACTGGGCCACTTTTCCTCTGGACAGGTTTCGATAAATTTCCCCTTATATGTATATTTTCTGTATACTCTCTGTATACTATATGTATATTTTCTGTATACTCTCTGTATACTATATGTATATTTTCTGTATACTCTCTGTATACTATAGGTATATTTTCTGTATACTCTCTGTATACTATAGGTATATTTTCTGTATACTCTCTGTATATTATACGTATATTTTCTGTATACTCTGTATACTATACGTATATTTTCTGTATACTCTCTGTATACTATATGTATATTTTCTGTATACTCTATGTATATTTTCTGTATACTATATGTATATTTTCTGTATACTCTCTGTATACTATATGTATATTTTCTGTATACTATATGTATATTTTCTGTATACTCTCTGTATACTATATGTATATTTTCTGTATACTCTCTGTATACTATATGTATATTTTCTGTATACTATATGTATATTTTCTGTATACTCTCTGTATACTATATGTATATTTTCTGTATACTCTCTGTATACTATATGTCTATTTTCTGTATACTCTCTGTATACTATATGTATATTTTCTGTATACTATATGTATATTTTCTGTACACTCTCTGTATACTATATGTATATTTTCTGTATACTCTCTGTATACTATATGTATATTTTCTGTATACTCTCTGTATACTATATGTCTATTTTCTGTATACTCTCTGTATACTATATGTATATTTTCTGTATACTCTCTGTATACTATATGTATATTTTCTGTATACTCTCTGTATACTATATGTATATTTTCTGTATACTCTCTGTATACTATATGTATATTTTCTGTATACTCTCTGTATACTATATGTATATTTTCTGTATACTCTCTGTATACTATATGTATATTTTCTGTATACTCTCTGCATACTATATGTATATTTTCTGTATACTCTCTGTATACTATATGTATATTTTCTGTATACTCTCTGTATACTATATGTATATTTTCTGTATACTCTCTGTATACTATATGTATATTTTCTGTATACTATATGTATATTTTCTGTATACTCTCTGTATACTATATGTATATTTTCTGTATACTCTCTGTATACTATATGTATATTTTCTGTATACTCTCTGTATACTATATGTATATTTTCTGTATACTATATGTATATTTTCTGTACACTCTCTGTATACTATATGTATATTTTCTGTATACTCTCTGTATACTATATGTATATTTTCTGTATACTCTCTGTATACTATATGTATATTTTCTGTATACTCTCTGCATACTATATGTATATTTTCTGTATACTCTCTGTATACTATATGTATATTTTCTGTATACTCTCTGTATACTATATGTATATTTTCTGTATACTCTCTGTATACTATATGTATATTTTCTGTATACTATATGTATATTTTCTGTATACTCTCTGTATACTATATGTATATTTTCTGTATACTCTCTGTATACTATATGTATATTTTCTGTATACTCTCTGTATACTATATGTATATTTTCTGTATACTATATGTATATTTTCTGTACACTCTCTGTATACCATATGTATATTTTCTGTATACTCTCTGTATACTATATGTATATTTTCTGTATACTCTCTGTATACTATATGTATATTTTCTGTATACTATATGTATATTTTCTGTATACTCTCTGTATACTATATGTATATTTTCTGTATACTCTCTGTATACTATATGTATATTTTCTGTATACTCTCTGTATACTATATGTATATTTTCTGTATACTCTATGAGTTCAGAGAAAAAAAAAACAGACATGGTCGCACATCTACAACATGGCCAGTGTTCTAAGGCTTCTCGACAAATTTATTAATACCAGATCGTTATTGTACTTAATGATCATGAAGTGCGAACCCGCTAGCCACGTCACGGCCGCCTGTGCGCAGCAGATCCTTTTCCCAGCATAAAATGGCACACAGGGAGAACAAACTACTGGCAGAGCAGCCCCAATGACGCCCGACCAGACCCTTGGCTGCTCCTCTCCACAGACACGGCGCCGCGGCAGCAATGGACACCGCGCAGCGCAGCACCAGTGTGAACAAGTGACAAAGTTCAATTACCATATGTATACTATCTAAAGTTTTTGTATACTCTGTATATTATTTGTATAGTCACTGTATACTATCTATATAGTCACTGTATACTATCTGTATAGTCACTGTATACTATCTATATAGTCACTGTATACTATCTATATAGTCACTGTATACTATCTATATAGTCACTGTATACTATCTGTATAGTCACTGTATACTATCTATATAGTCACTGTATACTATCTGTATAGTCACTGTATACTATCTATATAGTCACTGTATACTATCTATATAGTCACTGTATACTATCTATATAGTCACTGTATACTATCTGTATAGTCACTGTATACTATCTATATAGTCACTGTATACTATCTATATAGTCACTGTATACTATCTGTATAGTCACTGTATACTATCTATATAGTCACTGTATACTATCTGTATAGTCACTGTATACTATCTATATAGTCACTGTATACTATCTATATAGTCACTGTATACTATCTGTATAGTCACTGTATACTATCTATATAGTCACTGTATACTATCTATATAGTCACTGTATACTATCTGTATAGTCACTGTATACTATCTATATAGTCACTGTATACTATCTGTATAGTCACTGTATACTATCTATATAGTCACTGTATACTATCTGTATAGTCACTGTATACTATCTGTATAGTCACTGTATACTATCTATATAGTCACTGTATACTATCTGTATAGTCACTGTATACTATCTATATAGTCACTGTATACTATCTGTATAGTCACTGTATACTATCTGTATAGTCACTGTATACTATCTATATAGTCACTGTATACTATCTATATAGTCACTGTATACTATCTGTATAGTCACTGTATACTATCTATATAGTCACTGTATACTATCTGTATAGTCACTGTATACTATCTATATAGTCACTGTATACTATCTGTATAGTCACTGTATACTATCTGTATAGTCACTGTATACTATCTATATAGTCACTGTATACTATCTGTATAGTCACTGTATACTATCTGTATAGTCACTGTATACTATCTATATAGTCACTGTATACTATCTGTATAGTCACTGTATACTATCTGTATAGTCACTGTATACTATCTATATAGTCACTGTATACTATCTGTAGTCACTGTATACTATCTATATAGTCACTGTATACTATCTGTATAGTCACTGTATACTATCTATATAGTCACTGTATACTATCTGTATAGTCACTGCATACTTTCTGTACATAATCTGTATAGTCTCTGCATATTATCTGTATACTCTCTCTATATTATCTGTATACTCTCAAAATTCTTACTATCTGTATAGTCTCTGTATACTATCTGTTAATGATCTGTATGCTCTCAACATACTAACTGTATACTCTCTGTATATTATCTGTATACTATCTTCATACTATCTGTATATTATCTGTATACTCTCTACATACTATCAGTATACTCTCTGTATAGTCCCTGTATATTATCGGTATACTATCTACATACTATCTGAATAGTCTTTACATATACTGACTACTACCTGTATACTCTCTATAGACTCTATATATACTCCCTGTATAGTCTCTGTATACTCCTAGTATGTCTTTTTATTCTGTCTTAGTATATCTTTGTATTATGTCGTTGTACTCTGTATTATGTCTTACTTTGTCTTTGTATTCTATAGTCTCTATGCTCTTGATATAGTTTCTGTATACTTTCGGTCTCTATATATAATATCTGTATACTCTTTGCATACTATCTGTATAGTCTCTGTATTCTTCCTGTATACTACCTGTATATTGTCTGTATATGTCTCAATACTGTATAGACTCTCTGTATAATACCTGTATGGTCTATGTGTACACTTTGTATATTCTCTGTATAGTGTCCATATACTCTCAGTATACTCTCTGTTTAATACCTGTATAGTCTCTGTATACACTCTGTACACTCACTGTATTCTGTAAAGTGTCTGTAAACTCTGTATTTTATTTGTATACTCCCTGTATATTATCTGTATACTCTCTGTATATTATCTGTATACTCCCTGTATATTATCTGTACACTCTCTGTATATTAACTGTATTTTCCCTGTATATTATCTGTATACTCCCTGTATATTATCTGTATACACTCCGTATATTATCTGTATACTCTCTGTGTATTATCTGTACACTCTCTGTATAGTATCTGTATACTCTCTGTATATTAACTGTATTTTCCCTGTATATTATCTGTATACTCCCTGTATATTATCTGTATACACTCTGTATATTATCTGTACACTCTCTGTATATTATCTGTATACACTCCGTATATTATCTGTATACACTCCGTATATTATCTGTATACTCTCTGTATATTATCTGTATACTCTCTGTATATTATCTGTACACTCTCTGTATATTAACTGTATTTTCCCTGTATATTATCTGTATACTCCCTGTATATTATCTGTATACACTCCGTATATTATCTGTATACTCTCTGTATATTATCTGTATATTAACTGTATTTTCCCTGTATATTATCTGTATACACTCCGTATATTATCTGTATACTCTCTGTATATTAACTGTATTTTCCCTGTATATTATCTGTATACTCCCTGTATATTATCTGTATACACTCCGTATATTATCTGTATACTCTCTGTATATTAACTGTATTTTCCCTGTATATTATCTGTATACTCCCTGTATATTATCTGTATACACTCCGTATATTATCTGTATACTCTCTGTATATTAACTGTATTTTCCCTGTATATTATCTGTACACTCTCTGCATATTAACTGTATTTTCCCTGTATATTATCTGTATACTCCCTGTATATTATCTGTATACTCTCTGTGTATTATCTGTACACTCTCTGTATACTAAGCTGACTTGGAGGACTCCAGCACCCGGTGATCGTCTCCTTTGTTTCCCTGCTGCTGCAGCTCTTCTTTCTAATAAGAAACGACTGTGCCCATAGTAAAGATGGCGCTCGCTAGTTGTCACCTGTTACCATAGCAATCGAGTGAGGAAGTGTAGCCGCATTGTGTAGCCAAGACACGGCTGCCCGGTTCTCTGATGCGCGATCCCGGCTCCGGTACAGACGGGACTAAGAAGGTTAATGACATCATTACACTCAATGGTTTACACATATAACGGAAGCTACAGGTACTAACACCTCGTCCTAAGATGGGCTCCGGCACAGCTTCTAAAATGGTTCCTGGTGACGTCATGAGAAGTAGTCGCTGCCATCTTGGATAAGGGCAGGGGCACTGATTCAGGGATGTGATGACCTGGTACCTCTTTTGGGATTAGAGTTTTCAGTAGTTTATTTTTTTTTTTCTTCCATGAATTTATTATATTTCATAGATTGTCCGATCCCCCTGGGGTGGAATATGATATTTTTTTTCTTATTTTCGTTGTTTTGCAGAGGCGAACGCTTCACAGCAGCCAGAATGTTCTGCGCTGTTCTTACCATAAAAACAATGAAGCCCTGATTAGAGGGGTCCGCTAGTCGCAGTTGGGGTCAGAAATTCCAGTGCAGCATGTTAATTTTTTTTTTTGGCGGAATCTGCATAGAAATGCATTGCCATCAGTGGCGACGGTGTATGTCTGAGCTGTCCCAATACCAGAAAAGCGAATAACAGCAGCAGACTTTACTACCATTGACTTTAATGGGTAAGCAGAAAATCCGCAATAGAGGCAGATTTGCAGATTTTTCTTCAGACCCATGAAGTCAATGGTAGCAAAATCCGCTGTGGATTTTCCAGTCATTACGCTGCGGTAATCTGCCCGTGTGAACAGACCCTAAGGGTACATTCCCACACAGCGTATTTTGCTGCGTATTTGGTGCTGCGTATTTTCCTACCCATTGACTTTAACAGAGAAAATAAAATACGCCGCAGCAAATACGCCGTGTGGGAATGTACCCTAAAGGTACGTTCACACAAGCGGATTACCTGCGGAATTTCTGCAGCGTATTTGCTGTATTATGGGTCCGAAACAAAATCTGCAAATCTGCCTCTATTGCGGATTTTCTGCTGACCCATTGAAGTCAATGGTAGCAAAATCCGCTGCGGAAAATACACAGATAATCCGTCCGTGTGAACGTACACTAAAGGGGTATTCCAGGATTTTTGAGTGTTGTGTAATTTGCTTCTATTACCTCCGAACGCCGATTTGTTCTGTGGAAGATCTGCACCCTGAAGTGCTGTAGTGCCGTATTCCATGCGAGCAGAGAAAATATGTCATCAGTCACATGGTCTCCAGGGGGTGTGGCTATGCTGCAGTGGGTGGAAGGGATTTACAGAAGTAATGCCATCCGCCCATTCACTGCAGCATAGCCACACCCCCTGAAGATCATGTGACTTATGACATATTTTCTCTGGCCGCATGGAATGCTGGGAAAGGTCAGAGACAACTAAAATAAAAAGCACTTCCAGGTCCTGTACATGAAAACAAGACAAAGCAGATTACACTGTATTATAACTTGGCATCATGGGCTCAAAGGCTGAAGAAAAAAAAAATGCTGGAGTACCCCTTTAATCCTTTCCTGTTGGGTATTAGTGCTATCACATGGTGCCATTACCGGGGACAATCAGAATAACTATAAGTAAATAAACTACTTACCTTATACGGTGTTGGGCTCATGTAAACAGTTCCACGGCAGCTGCCTGCAGGTCCACGTAACTAGAAGAATCAAAGTCCACAGGAACAAGGGGAAAAAATGGTTTATGGGGCGCTCGCAGTTGTACATAGCATGGCCCTACCACTGGAAAATGGGTACCCCGAAAACATCCGAAGTATCCATACATTGAATGTGGAATGGATAAGCTAAAATGACTATTTAGAATATGCTAGCTAATATGGCCGCTCACTAGCTCGCTCCCCCTCCCATCGTGTTTGAAACAATGTGTATAAGATGGCGCCTGTAGGGGGAGCTACACCCAAGATGATAAGACAAACGTCCTGGACGAGGAACACCTGCAAATGGAAGAAACCAATAACAAGGACAGTTATTCATGACGTATAGCTTTGCTCACGGCACATTGTTACAGACTATAAAAACCCTTGTAACTGTGTTAAATACAGGAAGTATCATTTGCTGAACTTTGTGTCAGAGTGATTTTCTTCTCCTGCATGCACTGATCCTGATACCTTATAAGGAAGAGGGCAGATACTCATCTGATACCAGTTCTGATCTATTACAAATGCATACATCTCCATAGCAGTTATTAAAGGGGTACTCCACTGGAAAACATTTTTATTTTTTTTAAATCAACTGGTGCCAGAAAGTTAAACAGATTTGTCGATTACTTCTATTTAAAAATATTAATCCTTCCTGTACTTATCAGCTGCTGTTATAATCCACAGGAAGTTCTTTTCTTATTGAATTTCCTTTCTGTCTGACCGCAGTGCTCCCTGCCGACATCTCTGTTCATTTTTGGAAACTGTCCAGAGCAGGAGAGGTTTGCTCCTGGGGATTTGCTCCTACTCTGGACAGTTCCTAAAATGGACAGCGGTGTCAGCAGAGAGCACTGTGGTCAGACAGAAAGGAAATTCAAAAAGAAAAGAACTTCCTGTGGACCATAACAGCAGCTGATAAGTACTGGAAGGATTAAGATTTTTTTTAATAGAAGTCATTTACAAATCTGTTTAACTTTCTGGCACCAGTTGATTTATAAAAATAAAAATAAAAAATAAAAATGTTTTCCAGTGGAGAACCCTTTTAACGCAGGACAGTTTTTGTTGCGGATTAGGGTATAAAGGGGCAGAACCTATGCATGTGCACTTGGCGGGATCCCGCCCCTGTGACCCCCTGTGTTGCCAACCTTAGCAATGTCCTTAGAACATTCTCAAGCCAGGGTGCCTCCAGCAAAACTACAACTCCCAGCATGCCCGGACAGCCTGCGGCTGTCCGGGCATGCTGGGAGTTGTAGTTTTACAACAGCTGGAGGCACCCTGGTTGAGAAACACTGTAAAATGTTGCACCATGAACTGTGTTTTTTTCCCCACAATCCTTGTATTGTACCAGTGTTCTTCTTTTGTAGGATAAAGCCAGCGCCATGGATAAGGCTTCTGCTCTGACTCCCGACCTCAATACGTTTTTAGTGGCGACCAGCTGCAGCGACAGAGGCGGCTAATTCATAAATGAGTACTTGGCTCGCCCTCGCTCAGCTGTCTTCTTCCGCTCTGTAGAGGTCATTGAAGTTTCCTTTCAAGAAAATCTTTTGGGACATGAAAACTAAAACCCCTGGCTGACAAAGCAGCAAATGCTTAGGTAATGAAAATTCATGTATCGGTCTCCTGATATCTAGACAAGGCTTCTACATACACTTGGCAATTCTATGCATAGCTCTAAGCCAATGTTTCCCAACCAGGGTGCCTCCAGCTGTTTAAATACATACATCTCCCAGCATGCTGGGAGTTGTAGTTTTGCAACAGCTGGAGGCATTCTGATATCCTCCTTAGGCATCCCATAGAGATAGCAGCAGCGGTATACAGATATAGCTGGAGGAGAGGTGTATAACTACTATATATTCTGATCCTATAGAGACAGCAGCAGTATACAGATAGAGCTGGAGGGAAGGAGTATAACTACTATATCCTGACCCAATAGAGATAGCAGCAGCAGTATACAGATAGAGCTGGAGGGAAGGAGTAAAACTACTATATCCTGACCCGATAGAGATTGCTGCAGTATACAGATAAAGCTGGAAAGGAGGTGTATAACTAATTAATATCATATCCTATAAAGATAGCAGCAGCAGTATACAGATAGAGCAGGAGGAGAGATTTAAAACTACTATATATCCCAATCACATAGAGATAGCAGCAGTATACAGAAAGAGCTGGAGGGGAGGAGTATAACTACTATATATCCTGATCCCATAGAGATAGCAGCAGCAGTATACAGATAGAGCTGGAGGGGAGGTGTATAACTACTATATATCCTGATCCCATAGAGATAGCAGCAGCAGTATACAGATAGAGCTGGAGGGGAGGTGTATAACTACTATATATCCTGATCCCATAGAGATAGCAGCAGCAGTATACAGATAGAGCTGGAGGGGAGGTGTATAACTACTATATATCCAGATCCCATAGAGATAGCAGCAGCAGTATACAGATAGAGCAGGAGGAGAGATTTAAAACTACTATATATCCCAATCACATAGAGATAGCAGCAGTATACAGAAAGAGCTGGAGGGGAGGAGTATAACTACTATATATCCTGATCCCATAGAGATAGCAGCAGCAGTATACAGATAGAGCTGGAGGGGAGGTGTATAACTACTATATATCCTGATCCCATAGAGATAGCAGCAGCAGTATACAGATAGAGCTGGAGGGGAGGTGTATAACTACTATATATCCTGATCCCATAGAGATAGCAGCAGCAGTATACAGATAGAGCTGGAGGGGAGGTGTATAACTACTATATATCCAGATCCCATAGAGATAGCAGCAGCAGTATACAGATAGAGCTGGAGGGGAGGTGTATAACTACTATATATCCTGATCCCATAGAGATAGCAGCAGCAGTATACAGATAGAGCTGGAGGGGAGGTGTATAACTACTATATATCCTGATCCCATAGAGATAGCAGCAGCAGTATACAGATAGAGCTGGAGGGGAGGTGTATAACTACTATATATCCAGATCCCATAGAGATAGCAGCAGCAGTGGTATACAGGTGGTTAGTAAAGTCACCTTATGTTGGATAATCCTTTAAACTCTGCACCCTGGTTTAGCTTAGTCAAATCCCTCAGTGACCAATAGGGTCCAGTACACCCAGCAGTCTCTTTATAGTAGGAAATGGATATGGTCCTGGGTGGAGGCACTGCTCAACTTAAAAAAATACCAACCTGCATAAATTAGTTCAGCTTTCCGGTGCTCCGGGGGGCTGGAAAAGGTGGATACAGTCGTAGGAGAGAGTCTCCTAGGACTGTATCCACCTTTTCCAGCCCACCGGAGCACCTGAAAGCTGAACTAATTTATGCAGGAAAAGTCATCAACTGCCGAGCCGAGAAGTTCGTGACGAATCGAATTTACTGTAAGTCCGCTCATCTCTAATGAGAACCTAAAAACTAAGCACATCTTTCTGCGGCACCTAGGCTGAATAGGCAAGAAGAAAACAAAAACAAACAACTTTGCTGAAAAATAAAAAGAAACAAAATTATTTTTATTCAAATGAAAATCCCTATTTACATTTAAAAAGGTAAAAAATGGAACATATAGATAGAGACATATTCTTCATCTTAGTCTTCATAAAATCAGAGAGTTTTATATACCTTTCTATTGGCGCCATTATTCCAGATAGAAAGCTGGAATAGAACCTAAATCCTGCATAGAAAAGTTAGTAATATTCACTTATTAAAAGATGACGTTTCCTAATCCTTATAGTAAATGACATGTAGCGGTTTTATTATACCTGAATGTCCCCCCTAAAACAGGAAATCTTGTCCTAAAGTCTAAGTCCTGCGTGTTAGTCCTTCAGGGACCCTTAGGATTTGAGTAAGTAGACGTCCAGGCCCAGATTCCATCACCTTCATGGGTGTAAATGATGCGTTCAGTTGATCCATTCTAGAAGAACTCCCAAAATGCAACACTTCAGTGGTCATGTAGTGTTTACAAAGAATGTGAGTTAGTTTCCCCATGACAACTCTTGGATGGTTCAGTGTTGTCATAGGGACATTATGTGAATTATAGTGATTGTCCTAACAAATGTCTACATCCTCACTGACTTTGAAGGGGTTTGCATGGACTTGAACATTGGTCTATATCAAAACACAGACGCATTTCTGGTGCCTAGGCACCCCTAATCAAGGCTCATGATTAAGGGGGCCTAGGCGCTAGAAACACGTCGGTGTTCCGGCTGCTATTGCAACGTTTTTAACTGCACCGGTTGGATTCATTTGTTGTTTGTGCTGCAATTGTAGTCTACTGTTAGATAAATGTTTCCCAACCAGTGTGCCTCCAGCTGTTGCAAAACTACAACTCTCAGCATGCCCGAACAGCCGAAGGCTGTTCGGGGATGCTGGGAGTTGTAGTTTTACAACGTATGAAAGGCTACAGTTTGGAGACCATTGGTCTAAACCATCAGTATCAGACTAGTGGGGGTACTATTCCTGGCGCCCCCACCGATCAGCTGACTAAAGTGGCTGCTTACTTTTCTTAGTGGCTGTGCTTGGTACTACACTTGACACGCTGGTACCTGGTACTACACTAGGCACAGTCACCACAAAATGGGTGGCACTGTTTCTGGGAAGCAATAAAGAGGCTGCAGCTTTAGGCCCTGCAATTAGCTGATCAATGGGGGGTTCTCCAGGACTAAGAACACCTTTCACTTAGAGGGGTTATCCAGGAATAGAAGAACAGAGATAATTTCTTTCAAAAAATGATCCCCATCTGTCTCCAGGTTGGGTGTGGTATTACATCTTGGCTCTATTCACTTTAATGGAACTGAGCTGCAGAACCACAGCCTACCTGGAGACAAACAGGGAGCGGTTTTTGAAAGAAATTAGCTCTGTTTTTCTATTCTTGGACACCCCTTTAAATAGGGGCTTTCGGGGGTAGACATTGATGGTGATTTTGATCCTCAATGGCTCTATGGCACGGCATTCTCTATGGAAATGGCAGAGATAAAGATTGCATGGAAGGGGCATGTTGACCCCCCCCCCCCTCTTTGCACGAGATTCGGGTGACAGTCTGGGGATCACAGTAGGACCTGCAATCAGATACTCATCTCTATCCTGTGAATAGGAGATGAGTATTAAACCGCTGGAGTACCCCTTTAATCTTCTAGGTCAACAGAAGATTTGTCATAGCATGACCAGGACAGATGCTTGTCAGGTGTTGAAAGGGAGCGTGTCTGTGCTTCAATAGGTGGAGTGACCGCCGGGTGGAGGGAGATCATAGGATGGCACCAATACAATAATAGGAACAATACAGTCTTTTCAATGGAGATATATATATATATATATATATATATATATATATATATACATATACACATACACCATTGTAAATGACCTGTAATGTTAGAAGTGGATTCAACCAGCTGCTATGATTTCATGATAACTATATGAGGCTTGATACAGCCTTGGACCATGTAGGTTATCTTTCTTCCTGCCTTACTCTTCGATCATGTAGGAAGAACACGCCAGAAGTGCCAGGCGTCCATATTGGTGTTGTATCTGCTCTTAATAAAGTTGCTTTGGCTTAACTCTCTGCTCTTAGAATGAGGACACACACGCCATTTCATCCCTCAGCTCCTCCTCATCTCTACAATGCACTGATTCTTCATCGCTGTAGAAGAGCCCTTGCCCTAACATGTCCTCCCCACCGGATTTTCCTCCAGTACTTCCGCTCCAGCTGCTTTTTCGACTCTGGCTTAGAAGGTCGCTGGCTGCGCTCTCCATCTCATCGATGGTCATGTGGCAGGCGTCTGCAATCTCACGCTTAGCAAAAGCAACAAACTTTGGGTCCCGTGCGTAGAGGCCCAGACCCTCCGAAATCAAAACCTATGGGAGAAAAGTAAATGGTCATTGGGATTCAAGTAGAGATGAGTGAATCAATTTGGCATCATGTTCTCTACTGTACTACTACCCCTACTACTACTACTACTACTACCCCTACACAGCCGCACATCTCCTGCCTTGTCCATCATGTTCTATACTCTACTACTACTACTACTACTACTACTACTACTACAACTATTACTACTACTACCACCACTACACAGCAGCACATCTCCTGCCTTGTCTATTATGTTCTATACTCTACTACTACTACTACTACCCCTACAGAGCCGTACACATCTCCTGCCTTATCTATCATATTCAATACTGTACTGCTACCACTACTACTGCTACTACTACTACAACTGCTACTACCACCACTACACAGCCGCACATCTCCTGCCTTGTCTATTATGTTCCATACTGTAAAGCTACTGCTACTACTACTACTACAACTATTACTACTACCACCACTACACAGCGGCACATCTCCTGCCTTGTCTATTATGTTCTATACTGTAAAGCTACTGCTACTACTACTACAACTATTACTAATACTACTACTACCACCACTACACAGCAGCACATCTCCTGCCTTGTCTATTATGTTCTATACTGTAAAGCTACTGCTACTACTACTACAACTATTACTAATACTACTACTACCACCACTACACAGCCGCACATCTCCTGCCTTGTCTATTATGTTCTATACTGTACAGCTACTGCTACAACTATTACTACTACTACTATTACTACTACTACTGCCCCTACACAGCCGCACATCTCCTGCCTTGTCTATTATGTTCTATACTGTACAGCTACTGCTACAACTATTACTACTACTACTATTACTACTACTACTACCCCTACACAGCCTCACATCTGCTGCCTTGTATAGCATGTTCTATTCGGTACTGCTGCTACTACTACCCCTACACAGCCACACATCTTATGTCTGGTCCATCATGTTCCATACTGTACTACTACTACTCACCTTACACAGCATGTTCCATACTGTACTGCTGCTGAGAACCCTACCCTTCATAGGATAAACCTACAGCCCAGGAGGCCTTAACTTTTCAGGACAGTTCATTCATAACAAATCTAATCCGCTGATTTGCTCTAATCAGACATTAAAGGGGTACTCCGGTGGAAAAAAAATTTTTGTTTAATCAACTGGTGGCAGAAATTTAAACAGATTTGTAAATTACTTCTGCTAAAAAATCTTTATCCTTTCAGTACTTATTAGCTATATACTACAGAGAAAGTTCTTTTCTTTTTGGATTTCTTTGTCAGTATCAGGAACTGTCCAGAGCAGGAGCAAATCCCCATAGCAAACCTATGCTGCTCTGGACAGTTCCTGATACAGACAGAGGTGTCAGCAGAGAGCACTGTGGACAGGCAGAAAATAAATCCCAAAACAAAGGAACTTTCTCTGTAATATACAGCCGCTAATAAGTACTGGAGGGATAAAGATTTTTTTAATAGAAGTAACTTACAAATAAACTTTCTGGCACCAGTTGATAAAAAAAAAATGTTTTCCACTGGAGTACCCCTTTAAGTTGATTTCAGGAAATTCTCCGATTTCCGTTTATAACATGCTGCTTCCTATGTGTGATCTAGTGATCCCCTACTCACCGCCTCCACTAGGCTATCTGCGCTGCCTCTCTTCTCCGTCAGCCTCTGCCCAGGCACATGGAGCTGGGTATAAGCGCAATAAGGTGCCTTGCCATCTTCTTCTCTATACCAGTGCGTGCAAGGGATAGTGGGCAGGCTGCTCTCTTCCTCCACCAAGATAAGGGGGGCATAAAGCAGGCGACCACGCTTTGGGGGATTGGCCCAGGAGTGAGGACCACCTGCTGGATAATTGTTTCTTTGCCAGGAATCTGAACTTCCATAAAGCTGAGGGGGAGAGAATATGGTTGAAATTAACAAAAAAGTATTAACGTAAAAATGGAGGGTCACAGAGTTCACAAAGTTTAAAGGGGTACTCTGCCCCTAGACATCTTATAAGATAAGATCTGATCACGGGGGCCCCATCGCTGGGGACCCCCGCAATTTTGTCCGCGGCACCCCAGATAGCCGGATGACTGGCAATGCGGGGGGAGGCTCCTGATGTCACAGTCACGCCCTGCTGGTAACGTTATGGCCATGCCCCCTCATGCCCCCTCAAGCCCCCTCCCATAGACTTGCATTGAGGGGGCGTGGCCATGACATCACGAGCCTCCGGCGCTGCACCCAACGGTCTAAACGAACACCGCAGCAGGGAGATCGCCATCAGACATCTTATCCCCTATCCAAAGGATAAGATGTCTAGGGGCGGAGTACCCCTTTAAGGAAACCAATAAAACCAACACAACTTACCCTGGTGCGGCAGGGCGGTGCGTTCTGATGGTAGGTTCCTGGGATGGGGATGTCGTCGCAGCTCCCTTGTCTTTTGAGGCACTGGATGCTAAATGCAGATTTTCCACCTGGGATCAAAATAAAGTGTAATGTTTATTGTGGATCATACATAAGTTAGTGCTGTGTTCACACTGTCTTCAGGAGCCTCCGTCAGCCAACGGCTTTCCGGGCATGCTGGGAGTTGTAGTCTTGCAACATCTAGAGGGACACAGTTTGGAGACCACTATTGCACAGTATTATGTTTGTTGAATTACTCTTAATAATTTGGGATTACTCTGCATTGCCTTGTGCCTATGCAGTTTTCCGCATCAATAAAATGTTTATTTTTTTTTTCTCATTTTCCATTTCCACACCTGGAGTAGGTGGCAGAAGTCTCCGGCGAGGGGGTACTCTGCTATCTATGGTGCCATTAGCCCTGGGAGCTGCAGGAGGCGCTATAGGTGTGGATGGAATGTTTATTCTTTCTTCTGGAGACACAGAACGACTCACAGGATCTTCCAAATTTTGCTTTCTAAGGGAAGAGAAAAAAAGAAAGAAAATAATATATAAAGGGAATAGAAAAAAAGAAGAAAATAATATATAAAGAATGAGTGTAACTTTAAAGAGTACCTATCATCATCCTAACTCTCCCTACCGTAATTCCCCATCTGTCCCTAAAACTAACTAAATCGATCCCTGTCCTTTTTTTCTGTTCAAAATCCCTAAAAATCCCTTTTTATTGAGGTTTTCGGTAGCTCAGTAGGCTGCCCTGTGCCAGGGGAGGAAGTGGGCGACTTCATCTGATGCCTTCCCGGGGGTCGCAAGGCAGACCCGATCCTTGAGCAGCGCTCCACTGTCTCGGAGCAGCGTGCACAGGCTCTCTTTGTCAGGGGGCAGAGCCTGAAGACGCGGCTGACCGGCCAAGTCAGGAGCGCGCCCTGCTGATGAACGAGCACAGCGCTCGTTCCCGCCTATCTCATAGACAGGCGGGGAGCTGTGCTGAGCTCGTCTGTGTCCTGCCTACAGTCTGTGATTTCGGACTCATGCCGGCAGGCCGGCATGAGTCCGAAATCATTACATAGGCTTGCTAGTGGGACCTCTAGTGGTCACTTTTTTAAAGGGGTAGTCCAGTGGTGAAAAACGTATCCCCTATCCTAAGGATAGGGGATAAGTTTGAGATTGCGGGGGGTCCGACCGCTGGGGCCCCCTGCGATCTCTCTGTACGGGGCCCCGGCTCTCGGCCCAAATCGCGGGTGTCGACCCCGCACGAAGCGGCGGCCGACGCGCCCCCTCAATACATCTCTATGGCAGAGCCGGAGATTGCCGAAGGCAGCGCTTCGGCTCTGCCATAGAGTTGTATTGAGGGGGCGTGTCGGCCGCCACCTCGTGCGGAGGTCGACACGCCCCCTTCCCGCGGGCTGTCGGGGCTCCGTACAGGAGATCGCAGGGGGCCCCAGCGGTCGGACCCCCCGCGATCTGCAACTTATCCCCTATCCTTAGGATAGGGGATAAGTTGCTCACCACTGAGTCACCACTGGACTACTCCTTTAATATAAAAAAAAAAAAAAAAAGGATGCAACATTTTTTATACAAACCAATTAGAAAGATATTCATTAAGGCTTGATCTACACTATAGATACCCTTTAAGCCATTACACAACATTATCAAAAATACAGGGGTAGGCCAGATTTTTAATCTGTGGAACCCACATATTCTTTTTTTCCAAGTAGCATTGCTTGGCTTATAAAACTTAGGGTCTATCGACACTGCGGAATTTTGGCCAGCGGAATCCCGCTAGCGAAAAGTCCAAATGAAAGCCCAATCCACTTCTATGGGATTCCGCTCTCCTGTTGACACTTCGGAATTTCCGCTTGCGGAATTCCGCTTGCGGAATTCCGCTAGCGGAAATTCTGAAGTGTCAACGGGAGCGCGGGATCCCATAGAAGTGTATTGGGCTTTCATTTGAGGTGGAAATTCCACTGTGTGAATAGACCCTCACTACGCCATTTTGGTGGTCTCCCGTAGGAGACACATTACCCTCTTACCTGGCCAACCTGCTGTGTACTGACAATCCCCAAAACAGCTGTCTTCAGACTGCTGCCTCTTCCTTTCAGAGAAGATTCAGGTCTAGTCACATATTAGACTCTTTAAAGTATATTAAAAGTACATTAAAGCATTTTACTAATATAATGTTATAAACCATACTGAACAGATCTTTTGGGCTGTCTGGCTTGTAACTGTGACATCAAACTCTCTAGCTCCCATCCCTGCTCCCCTCCACTCCTGTTTGCTCAGGACAACACCAGTCAAGTGAAAAGGGGGAGCTCCTACTACAATTTATTAGATTTTAAGGCAGCAGGAAGCCTTTCTCAGTCACAGTAGTTTTCATCAGAACAGGCTTAGGCTGTCTTATCTGAGAAAGGCTTCCTGCTGCCTTAAAATCTAATTAGCAGTAATATGAGCGCCCCCATTTCACATCAACAGTCTTATCCTGAGCAGACAAGAGGGGAGGGGGTAGGAAGGATAGTAGCTCTGCTTTCAGGGTGTGTGATAGGCCAGACAGCTCAGCTTACAATGGAAGATATTTGCAGTATGGCTAATAACTTCATATTAGTAAATTGCTTTAATGTACTTTTTGACACCATACACAGGTTGTTTCTTTTGCTGGGCAACCCCATTTAGGCATTGAGCATTGACCTTACTGGGGCACTACATCCACTAGGTGGCACTAGAGAGCAAGGCCTTCTCTTAAAGGGGTACTCCGCCCCTAGACATCTTATCCCCTATCCAAAGGAAGGGGATAAGATGTCAGATCGCCGGGGTCCCGCTGCTGGGGACCCCGGGGATCGCTGCTGCAGAGCCCCGCTATCATTACTGCGCAGAGCGAGATCGCTCTGCACGTAATGACAGGCAATACAGGAGCCGGAGCATCGTTACGTCACGGCTCCGCCCCTCGCGACATCACGGCCCGCCCCGTCAATACAAGTCTATGGGAGGGGGCGTGGCGGTCGTCACGCCCCCTGCCATAGACTTGCATTAAGGGGACGGGCCGTGATGTCATTAGGGGCGGAGCCATGACGTCACGCTGCTCCGGCCCCTGTATCGCCCGTCATTACGTACAGAGCGAACTCGCTCTGTGCAGTAATGATGGCGGGGTGCTGCAGCGGCGATCCCCGGGGTCCCCAGCAGCGGGACCGCGGCGATCTAACATCTTATCCCCTATCCTTTGGATAGGGGATAAGATGCCAGGGGCGGAGTACCCCTTTAATTGAGGAGAGCAACTTTACATACTTTTATCCAGAGGCGTAGTTTGTAGCTTCAGGGCCCTGATGCTAAATCTGCAACAGGGCCCCATATGCCAATTCAAATACTGGTCTCTTATGGGGCAGATGTATTTTGGGGCCCCTGCTACCTCTGCTATCTCTATAGCTATGCCCCTGCTTTTATCCCAGGAAGCATTGCATGGCACCCCACTTAAAGGGGCACTCCGTCAAAAAAAAAAAATTTTTTAAATCAACTGGTGCCAGAAAGTTAAACAGATTTGTAAATTACTTCTATTAAAAAATCTTTACCCTTCCAGAACTTTTTAGCAGCTGTATGCTACAGAGGAAATTATTTTGCCCGTATCAGGAACTATCCAGAGCAGCATAGGTTTGCTATGGGGATTTTCTCCTGCTCTGGACAGTTCCTGATACGGGCATCAGGTGTCAGCAGAGAGCACCGTGGACAAGAAAAAAAATAAATTCAAAAAGAAAATAATTTCCTCTGTAGCATACTGCTGCTAGAAAGTACTGGAAGGGTAAAGATTTTTTAATAGAATTAATTAACAAATCTTTTTAACTTTCTGGCACCAGTTGATTTAAAAAAAAAAAAAAAAAAAAATGTTTTCCACTGAAGTACCCCTTTAAGCAGTATCTGGCCCTGAAAGGGCACATGAAGACTCATTGGCTGATGATTTTGTATGCAGGAATGTGCTGTGTTGCTGTCTTTTTTGTTACAATGTAAATAAGTTGTGGATGAAAATTGAGCAGTAGAAGATGAGTGACTGGAGATACAGTGGTCCCTCAAGTTACAATAGTAATTGGTTCCAGGACGACCATTGTATGTTGAGACCAGAACTCTATGGAAACCTGGTAATTGGTTTTGAAGCCACCAAAATGTCATCCAAAAATAGGAAAAAGTGAGGATTAAAGAAAAATAAGTAGATAACTAATAGAGATAAAGCAAATCCTTACATATAAAAGTAAGAAAGATCTGCTGGGAGCTGTAAATCACTGTCTATGTCAGTGTTTCCCAAGCAGGGAGCCTCCAGTTATTGAAAAACTACAACTCCCAGCATGCCCGGACAGCCGTTGGCTGTCCGGGCATGCTGGGAGTTGTAGTTTTGCAACAGCTGGGGGCACCCTGATTGGGAAACACTGGTCTATGTAGAGGACAGGAGCTTCTTCAGGGTCCTGTACAGAACACAATGTCCTAAAAAAGTAACATGGAGCCGCCCTCACCTGGTTTCCAAAGGAGCAGGTAACTCTGGTAAAGTGTACAGAACATGTAATACCTCCCTGTACTGTAGGGGGCGCTACCAGACACCAGTCAGTGCATACACTTCAGTAACACAGGTAAAGAGTACAGAACATGTAATACCTCTCTGTACTGTAGGGGGCGCTACCAGACACCAGTCAGTGCATACACTTCAGTAATACAGGTAAAGAGTACAGAACATGTAATACCTCCCTGTACTGTAGGGGGCTCTACCAGACACCAGTCAGTGCATGCACTTCAGTAATACAGGTAAAGAGTACAGAACATGTAATACCTCCCTGTACTGTAGGGGGCGCTACCAGACACCAGTCAGTGCATACACTTCAGTAAGACAGGTAAAGAGTACAGAACATGTAATACCTCTCTGTACTGTAGGGGGCGCTACCAGACACCAGTCAGTGCATACACTTCAGTAATACAGGTAAAGAGTACAGAACATGTAATACCTCCCTGTACTGTAGGGGGCTCTACCAGACACCAGTCAGTGCATGCACTTCAGTAATACAGGTAAAGAGTACAGAACATGTAATACCTCCCTGTACTGTAGGGGGCGCTACCAGCAACCAGTCAGTGCATGCACTTCAGTAATACAGGTAAAGAGTACAGAACATGTAATACCTCCCTGTACTGTAGGGGGCTCTACCAGACACCAGTCAGTGCATGCACTTCAGTAATACAGGTAAAGAGTACAGAACATGTAATACCTCCCTGTACTGTAGGGGGCTCTACCAGACACCAGTCAGTGCATGCACTTCAGTAATACAGGTAAAGAGTAATACAGAACATGTAATACCTCCCTGTACTGTAGGGGGTGCTACCAGACACCAGTCAGTGCATACACTTCAGTAATACAGGTAAAGAGTAGTACAGAACATGTAATACCTCCCTGTACTGTAGGGGGCTCTACCAGACACCAGTCAGTGCATGCACTTCAGTAATACAGGAGTTTAACCAGTAAATTGCCCATTCTGATTGGTCATTTCTTCCAGCCATTGACATGTTTCGCAGAACTGGACTGTCTGTACATTGTATGTTGAGTCTGGTTTCAACTTACAATGGTCCAGAAAAGACCATTGTATGTTGAAACTATTGCATGTTGAGGCCATTGTAAGTTGAGGGATCACTGTACTGCGCCTAATAGTAATCTGGTGTAATCCGGCACTGCATAAACCTGCACACTATGGCCCAGATATATCGGACTGTGTGAGAGAAAACATGGAGGGATTTTTCCACAGCAGCCAATCACAGCTCAACTAACGAGCTGTGGTAAAGTGAAAGCTGAGCTGTGATTGGCTGCTGCGGGAAAATCACTCCATGTTTTCTCTCACACAGTTATGTGATGAATCCGGGCCTGTGTATGGAAAAGCTACAATGGGGGAGGCTGTTCTTCTAGAAGATGTGGTATGACAGATGGAGGATTTTCCATGTGACATGATCCGGTCTGCTGAGTCTCAGTATTGTGGGTGAAACCGCATATGCAGACCCTCGGGGGTTTGACACATGGACTTGGTTGATGAATTGATCTCTTGAAGACAACGCTGAGAAAAGAAGGGAACCTCTGTCTACTTACTGACAGGTCTATAGACATACGTGGAGAGGGGTTCCGCACATGTCCCGCTGTCCGCTACCATGGAGGTCTGTCAGTTTGCTCAGTTAAATAAGACACAAGTTATTTCAACACAAAGTCAATCTACGTCTTAAGAGACGTTCCCTAATCCAGATACAGGGAGAGTACTGGAGCCGACGTTCAAAAGAGACATTCACAAGAATAAAACTAAGTAGAACTACAAGTACCAGCAAAGTATCTCGTAACTACAAGCTTAAAGGGGTACTCCGCCCCTAGACATCTTATCTCCTATCCAAAGGATTGTGCGGGTCCCATTGGGGAGCCTCGCGACCTCCCTGTGGCACCTGGTGTTCGTTTAGAGTGTTGGGTGCAGCGCCGGAGGCTAGTGATGTCACGGCCACGCCCCCTCAATGCAAGTCTATGGGAGGGGGCGTGACGACTGTCACGCCCCCTCCCATAGACTTGCATTGAGGGGGCATGGCCGTGTCGTCACGAGCAGGGTGTGTCCGTGACATCACGAGCCTCCGCCCCACATCGCCAGTCATCCGGCACGGAACGAAATTCGTTTGCTCCGTGCACCGGATTTCTGGGGTGCTGCAGCCGAGATCGTTGGCGATCAGACATCTTATCCCCTATCCTTTGGATAGGGGATAAGATGTCTAGGGGTGGAGTACCCCTTTAAGAATAATGCACAATTTAAAAGGGACAGTGACCAAATGCTTTTTCTCCTGAAACCAAAAGTTGCATTACAAAGGATTGCACCAAATTCCTGCAACATTACAAGGTACCCGCACTGTACTGATCTGCCTCGGGAGTAAAGTAAACTTTACCGTTGTTTTCCAAAACCTGAACACAGAACTTATTCTTTGCCTGGGTCTTGTGTAAGGGGAACAGCTTCTTGAAAAAGGATATTGTGGGTCCACAGAAGGTTACGCCATATAAGCAATGTGACATATCAGGGACTACAACCCTCATCATTCTCCTATTACAGATATCTCACATATACGTGTCCCAGTGTAAACTCAATTGGTTCCTATTTTCTAGTCCTTATGAAGAGATATAGAGGTATTTCTGGTACATTCCTTTTTGGTAGATGGGTCCCCAAACAATACGCTGATCCAGTAGGACCCCAGCAATTATGACACCATTCGTATTGATATCACGGGCTATTCGCCAGGTCCTCCAGAGGGGCACACACTTTACAGTCACTCTACGCTCGGTATCCCATACATTATAGGTGCTTGGTATATATATATATATATATATATATATATATATATATACTTCATATAGTATACCTGTCAGTCTCATGGTTCAGGGGGTATACAGGCGAGGACGTCTTAGATCTCTGTTCATCTTCACTAGCTATTTCTTCTTGTTCATGCACAGTTGGTGGTATGAAGGTTGCGTCTGAGCTTCTTCTAGATAAAACAGATGGACACAATAAGTATCAGCACTTCTATACTGTATGCCATATAAGAAGTAGGTGGATAGTGCACTCACCGCAGGCTCTGTAGAAAATTTCAGGCTATATTCGGCATATATAATAAATCCAACGATATAGGTAACATAGGGAGCTGGTGGTGGAACAGGTGAGGCTGGGGGCATTCACAGGGGGGGAAACATGTTTCACACACTATGACAACATGTTTCACGCAAGCGCCATAGTGCGTGAAACATGTTGCCGACCCTGTGAACGCCCCCAGCCTTACCTCTTCCACCACCAGCACCCTATGTTACCTGTATCGTTGGAATTTTTGAACATGTTTCACGCACTACGGCGCTTCGTCTGCCCCGTATGTTGCCGCCCCTGTGAATGCCCCCAGCCAAAAAAAAGGACCAAGACAGCCCTGAAAAGTCATCTATAATACTTTGAGATTTTCCAGTTTTTCATAATTATCCTATGCAAAGTTGGGTTCCCAGCAGCAGTAGTGTAATAGAGAACATGATGGACAAGGCAGGAGATGTGCGGCTGTGTAGGGGTAGTAGTAGTAGTAGTAGTAGAGTATAGAACATAATAGACAAGGCAGGAGATGTGCTGCTGTGTAGTGGTGGTAGTAGTAGTAATAGTTGTAGTAGTAGTAGTAGTAGTAGTAGTAGTAGTAGTAGTAGAGTATAGAACATAATAGACAAGGCAGGAGATGTGTGGCTGTGTAGGGGTAGTAGTAGTAGTAGTAGTAGCAGTAGCTGTACAGTATAGAACATGATCGACAAGGCAGGAGATGTGTGGCTGTGTAGGGGTAGTAGTAGTACAGTATAGAACATGATATACAGGGCAGGAGATGTGCGGCTGTGTAGGGGTAGTAGTAGTAGTACAGTATGGAACATGATGGACAAGGCAGGAGATGTGCGGCTGTGTAGGGGTAGTAGTAGTAGTAGTACAGTATGGAACATGATGGACAAGGCAGGAGATGTGCGGCTGTGTAGGGGTGGTAGTAGTAGTAGTAGTAGTAGTAGTAGTAGTAGTAGTAGTAGTACAGTATAGAACATGATATACAGGGCAGGAGATGTGCGGCTGTGTAGGGGTAGTAGTAATAGTAGTACAGTATGGAACATGATGGACAAGGCAGGAGATGTGCGGCTGTGTAGGGGTAGTAGTAGTAGTAGTAGTAGTAGTACAGTATAGAACATGATATACAGGGCAGGAGATGTGCGGCTGTGTAGGGGTAGTAGTAGTAGTACAGTATGGAACATGATGGACAAGGCAGGAGATGTGCGGCTGTGTAGGGGTAGTAGTAGTAGTAGTACAGTATGGAACATGATGGACAAGGCAGGAGATGTGCGGCTGTGTAGGGGTGGTAGTAGTAGTAGTAGTAGTAGTAGTAGTAGTAGTAGTAGTAGTACAGTATAGAACATGATATACAGGGCAGGAGATGTGCGGCTGTGTAGGGGTAGTAGTAATAGTAGTACAGTATGGAACATGATGGAC
Organism: Hyla sarda; assembly: GCF_029499605.1. NCBI lineage: Eukaryota > Metazoa > Chordata > Amphibia > Anura > Hylidae > Hyla > Hyla sarda. The sequence goes on from NC_079197.1 coordinate 17,254,267, forward strand.
AAGGCAGGAGATGTGCGGCTGTGTAGGGGTGGTAGTAGTAGTAGTAGTAGTAGTAGTACAGTATAGAACATAATAGACAAGGCAGGAGATGTGTGGCTGTGTAGGGGTAGTAGTAGTAGTAGTACAGTATGGAACATGATGGACAAGGCAGGAGATGTGCGGCTGTGTAGGGGTGGTAGTAGTAGTAGTAGTAATAGTAGTACAGTATAGAACATGATATACAGGGCAGGAGATGTGCGGCTGTGTAGGGGTAGTAGTAGTAGTACAGTATGGAACATGATGGACAAGGCAGGAGATGTGCGGCTGTGTAGTGATAGTAGTAGAGTATAGAACATGATGGACAAGGCAGGAGATGTGCGGCTGTGTAGTAGTAGTAGTAGTAGTAGTAGTACAGTATAGAACATGATATACAGGGCAGGAGATGTGCGGCTGTGTAGGGGTAGTAGTAGTAGTAGTAGTAGTAGTAGTAGTAGTAGTAGTACAGTATGGAACATGATGGACAAGGCAGGAGATGTGCGGCTGTGTAGTGATAGTAGTAGAGTATAGAACATGATGGACAAGGCAGGAGATGTGCGGCTGTGTAGTAGTAGTAGTAGTAGTAGTACAGTATAGAACATGATATACAGGGCAGGAGATGTGCGGCTGTGTAGGGGTAGTAGTAGTTGTAGAAGTAGTACAGCAAAGAACATAATAGACAAGGCAGCAGATTTGTGGCTGTATAGGGGTAGTAGTAGAAGTAGTAGTAGTACAGTATAGAACATAATATACAAGGCAGGAGATGTGTGGCTGTGTAGGGGTGGTAGTAGTAGTAGGGTTAGTAATAGTAGTAGTACAGTATAGAACATTTTGGACAAGGCAGGCGATGTGCGGTTTTATAGGGGTAGTAGTAGTAGGGGTAGTAGTAGAGGATAGAACATGATGGACAAGGCAGGAGATGTGCTGCTGTGTAGCGGTAGTAGTAGTAGGGGTAGTAGTAGTAGTAGAGTATAGAACATGATATACAGGGCAGGAGATGTGTGGCTGTGTAGGGGTGGTAGTAGTAGTAGGGTTAGTAATAGTAGTAGTACAGTATAGAACATTTTGGACAAGGCAGGCGATGTGCGGTTTTATAGGGGTAGTAGTAGTAGGGGTAGTAGTAGAGGATAGAACATGATGGACAAGGCAGGAGATGTGCTGCTGTGTAGCGGTAGTAGTAGTAGTAGTAGTAGAGTATAGAACATGATATACAGGGCAGGAGATGTGCGGCTGTGTAGGGGTAGTAGTAGTAGTAGTAGTAGTAGTACAGTATAGAACATGATATACAGGGCAGGAGATGTGCGGCTGTGTAGGGGTAGTGGTAGTAATACAGTATGGAACATGATGGACAAGGCAGAAAATGTGCGGCTGTGTAGTGATAGTAGTAGAGTATAGAACATGATGGACAAGGCAGGAGATGTGCGGCTGTGTAGTAGTAGTAGTAGTAGTAGTACAGTATAGAACATGATATACAGGGAAGGAGATGTGCGGCTGTGTAGGGGTAGTAGTAGTTGTAGTAGTAGTACAGCAAAGAACATAATAGACAAGGCAGCAGATTTGTGGCTGTATAGGGGTAGTAGTAGAAGTAGTAGTAGTACAGTATAGAACATAATATACAAGGCAGGAGATGTGTGGCTGTGTAGGGGTGGTAGTAGTAGTAGGGTTAGTAATAGTAGTAGTACAGTATTGAACATTTTGGACAAGGCAGGCGATGTGCGGTTTTATAGGGGTAGTAGTAGTAGGGGTAGTAGTAGTAGTGGTAGTAGTAGAGTATAGAATATGATGGTCAGGGCAGAGGATGTGCGGCTGTGTAGGGGTAGTAGTAGTAGGGTTAGTAATAGTAGTAGTACAGTATAGAACATGGTGGACAAGGCAGGGGATGTACAACTGTGTAGGGGTAGTAGTAGGGACAGCAGGGTTATCGGTAGCAGCAGTATTACAATATGGAGCATAATGGACAGGCAGGAGGTGTGCAGCTGTTTAGGGCTGGTCATAGAGACCTCCGTTTTGAGAGATTTATCCAAAAGGAATCTTAAAAGTTTCAAAGTTTCCAAATCTCCAAATTGTGGGAAAATTCAGAAAAAAATTGATTTGTAGCTAATTGATTCAGTCGCCGTTCATTAGTGAGATCTACAGGATGTTCATTGGTATAAGTACTAACTTTCCAATGTTTAATCCCCATTTGTGATCCATTTATAAGCCAAGCCCCCATTTCATCCCGAAACAGTCACAAAATCCCAAAGATACCCCATTTTGGTTGATATTTGCTCAAACCTGCCCCTTTTAAATCCAGTAGATAGGTATGCTACATTTAGTGGGTTATAAATGAATGAACGGTGGGCTTCCGTATATATTGGCTATGGGTCTACATATGACTGTAGTGTAGGGTATATTTCTCTAGAGACATACACAGCAACGAGAGCAGCAGATGGTATATTATATCTCTATTATACTTGTGCTGCTGTTTTTTGTAGTTGTGGGGTAAACAGCAGCAGGTGGAGGTAATTGACACTTACTGCAAGAAATATCAGGAGACTCCGTTAACCCATGGGTTACCATATGGTTTTTGAAGACTATGAAAGTCTCTGTCATTTTAGCTGTACCCGGCTCACCTGCGCGTGCTGAGCGGCCTTTTCTTGACACTAGTCCCACTGGACGGTGCTGATGGGGGAGGTAACAAGCTGTCTTTGGAGCCTCCGCCAGATCGATTTACTAAAGATGACCTGCGGGGGGTAGGAGCCTGCTCATCGCGTCCGCCTGTAGAGTTGGTGAGGGACAGTACAGATGAAGAAAGCCGACGTTCATTGACCAAGTCTGGTGCACCCTCACATAAAGCCGTCTCCTCTACCACCTAAGAATGAAGATGTAAACAAAGTCACTCTGAGGGACACTCCAGCATTTTGCATTTCATTCTCCTGTGACAAAATCCATACCTGGCGCCCCAACCCTCTAAAGGAAGAGAGGTCTTCTTCTTCAAGATCGCAGGACAATGCTCTTCGAATCTCTGACCCCAGATCCTGTAGACTCCGCAGTCCAGCCTGGAGCACAAGAATGGCGAATAAAAAGGACAACATGAATGAGCAAGATTAGGCTTGGCAATCAAAGACGGAGTCAAAGGGGCGGGGCAGAACGCCCTGCACCTTCATTTTTGGTTGGTTCTGTCAACATGTGTTGTATGGATCCATAGAAAGTCCATAAGACATCACACGGATCTGTGCACAGCACTCTAAGACTCCATTAAGAGGGAGAGGCTTAAAGGGCTACTCCGCCCGTAGACATTTTATCATCTATCCAAAGGATAGGGGATAAGATGTCTGATCGTGGGGGTCCCGCCGCTGGGGACCCCCGCGATCTCCCTGCTGCACCCGGCATTCGTTTAGAGCGTCGAGTGCAGTGTCACGGCCGTTGGCTGTCCGGGCATGCTGGGAGTTGTAGGTTTGCAAAAGATGTATGTACCCTAGTTGGGAAAGACTGGGTTAGGAAAACCCCTGATGAAGCTTCAGAAGGTGTAGCAAAACCTGTTGGCTTTCCGGGCATGCTGGTAGTTGTAGTTTTGCAACAGCTGTAGGCACCCTGGTAGGGAAACACTGCCCTAACCTAATATATATATATATATTATATAAATTATAACAATAATAAAAAAAATAACATATATATATATATATATATATATATATATAATTTATATATTATATTATATATATATATATATATATATATATATATATATATATATATATAATATCTACGTCCAAGGAGGAAGACAGCACTAGTCCCTGCTCTTATGCCCGTGACCATCCGGATAACCAGTCCAGATACAGAACATCCAATTGGTATAGGTCACAGCAAGAAGTATGCAGACTCCCAATTTCAAAAAGGCTGTGGTCTTTATTTAGGTCATCAGCAATGCAACGTTTCGGCTATAGTGTAGCCTTTGTCAAGCATATCTATATCTATATAACATTTATATAACATCTATATAACATATAATATCTATATAACATTTTTTTTACCCTGCTTCACCTATTACGCTTATTATGAGCGAGTATTAACCTGTAACGTGGTAGAATTGCTTGGCAGGTTTTCCGTTCCCAGAAGACCCTTTTCCTTCCTACGGCGAAATTTCCGGAAGTAATCTTGGATCAGGAAAGTGGCGTAAAATTTCCCCACGGTGACTTCTTCTTCTAAAAGACACAATAAATGACCATTTTTCTTTAGGACAGATAAGTTCAGACAATACATACAAGGACCCTTTATAGGTGACATGTTATATGGTATATACATAGGGCTGACCTTCCGGCGGAGGGATGACTTCGTCTAGTATCTTCTGCTTGGTTCTCTTCCAGATTTTTTTGATGACGGCTCTCAGCTCCTCATTAGCCGCATCCAGATTCCCTAAAAAGAGCGAGAAAGATGATTATCATAGTAGAACTGCTAAAAATATCATCGGGCCAAACACTGCACAGAGCCTCATGCTGCGAAGCTGGTTTCACACATCTTACAGGTCTACATGGCTTAAAATAATACGCAACCTAACAGCAGACTGAGATTCACTGTCATTCAGATGCAACATAGCAACGGAGACCGAGCTAAATCAGTCACTACATTAAGGACTAAAATTCACCTAATGCTCCCCTCCTCCTCATCTTATGTCCCCAATTCCTGGTTCTATAAGCATTTTACTCTCAATGATATTGAAATAAAATAGTATTTAAATATTTCTTTCATAATATAGAAATCTTTATCTTGAAAGTATACAGGACAGATATACCTTCAGTTTTTATCCTTAGTGAAGTCCGCACCAGGGCAAAAAGAGTAGCATTGAATGTCACAGTACCATCCGAATTTAGAGGCATATTCATGGCGACCAATCTCTGTAGAGACATTTAGAATAAAAAAAAAAGTAAATACAAAAATCCTTCACTATATAATGCAAGTGAAGTGAAGACCAGCTCACCCCGCCTCGGACAGCAGAGCACGGATCCAGGTGCTGGACGGCACCAGCCAATCAAAAGAACAAAGAGAGATGGATCCAGCTCGGTGCAGATAAAATGATTTTAATCCATAGGACAAGGAGGATACAAGTAACGCGTTTCAAGCGCTGTATGCGCTCTTAGTCATACCATGACTAAGAGAGCGTACAGTGCTTGAAACGCGTTACTTGTATCCTCCTTGTCCTATGGATTAAAATCATTTTATCTTCACCGAGCTGGATCCATCTCTCTTTGTTCTTCTTCACTATATAATGCTATAATATTCCCAAGACCTTTAGTCATGAGTCTTGAACTCATTCTCTTGGGTCCAAAACTTATACTAAGAGTCTAAAATCCATTCCTATTGGTCCAAAAACCTGTCCTATAAATCTAAAACCAAGACCATGGGTGGAAAACCTGTCCCATGAGTCTAAAATCCATTCCTATGGGTCCAAAAAACTGTCATATAAGTCTAACATCCATTACCATAGGTACTAAACCTGTGCCATAAGTCTAAAATCCATTCTCATGGGTCCAAAACATTCTCATTCCCATGGGTCACACAAGTCTAAAGCCCATTCTAACTGGTCCAAAACCTGTCAACATCCATTACCATAGGTACTAAACCTGTGCCATAAGTCTAAAATCCATTCCCATGGGTCCAAAACATTCCCATTCCCATGGGTCACACAAGTCTAAAGTCCATTCTAACTGGTCATAAACCTGTCATGAGTCTAAAATCCATTCAAAACCTATAAAAATCCATTTGCATGCATTCAAAACCTATAAAAATCCATTCACATGCATTCGAAACCTATAAAAATCCATTCACATGCATTCGAAACCTATAAAAATCCATTCACATGCATTCGAAACCTATAAAAATCCATTCACATGCATTCGAAACCTATACCCACTAGTCTACAATCCATTCCTATGAAGTCTAAAATGTATTCCCATGGATCTAAAACCTATTCCATAAGTCTAGAATCTACTGCTTGTGTTCTAAACCTGTCCCATTAGTCTACAACCCATTCCCTTGAATCCAACACCTATACCCTCAAGTCGAAAATCCATTCCTATGGGTCCACAACCTGTCCCATGAGTCTAAAATCAATTCCTATGGGTCCAAGACATATAGCCATTGTAATGTCTGCACCTGGCCAGGCTGCATGCTTCACACTGGTCAGGGAAGAGTAACGGCCTTTGACCAATCAGCAGCTAGTGGGTTGTATTTCTAGGCCTCCAGCCTTTGTGACTTTGCTGCTGATTTGAATTCACCTTGCACTCTTGTCTGTGTCTGTGCACATGTACTTTGTGTTTGCCATGGCTTATTAGTTTAGTCCAGTGGTCTTCAACCTGCGGATCTCCAGATGTTCCAAAACTACAACTCCCAATATGCCCGGACAGCCGTTGGCTGTCCGGGCATGCTGGGAGTTGTAGTTTTGCAACATCTGGAGGTCCGCAGGTTGAAGACCGCTGGTTTAGTTTTTTTTTACTTTTACCAGTGTTCTGTCTGTACTGTGGTTGGTCTCTTAATGTCCAGCTTTGTATCTGTTATGGAACCTTATTCTTGTCCTGTAACCAGTCCTGTGTCTTGGTTAGTGTTCACACCGGTTTTTGGGAATCCTGAACCTTTACTCGTATTTATGTGAAAAGGAAGAAGCGGATCCAGCTCATCAGATGCTTAAAATAGTAGGATTTATTCCAACATACCGACACACATGGGAACAGGTAGACGGAAGTGACGCGTTTCAATCGCAGGTGCACTCTTAGTCATATGACTTATTCAGGTATGACTAAGAGCACACCTGCGCTTGAAACGCGTCACTTCCGTCTACCTGTTCCCATGTGTGTCGGTATGTTGGAATAAATCCTACTATTTTAAGCATCTGAAGAGCTGGATCCGCTTCTTCCTTTTCACATTGACGTACTAAGGGCTGTCCTGCACCGGGATCCGTGCTCTGGTCGTCTCGTACGGGGTGAGCTGGATGCACTGCTTTACTTTACTCGGATTTCGTTATGTTTGTATTTTGCATATTCCTCCAAGGTTTGGTCCTGTCCTACATAGTTGTGTGCCCCTAACTTGGAGTCTATTTGGATTTTGTGTCCCTCCATGATTGGAGTTGGGTTTTGTAGTTTCTCCTGTTTCTCCTATTGGTTAGGTCCATTTCTGAGCTTTGCTATTTTCCTAACATAGGAGTCCGTTTGGTTTCTGTATCCAGTGTGAATAGGTTCTAGTTAATCCTGATCTATTTAGTATCTTGGTCTGTGTTTAGACCTTAGGGTCTTTCTGTGTTTTTGTATTTTGCCTAGTGTGAATTGGTTCATGTTCATCCTTGATCTGTTTAGTGTTATGACTTTGGTTTAACCTGTTCATCCCCTGCATTCTTGGTTTGTCTCGCAGTTATATATTTTCTAGTTATCCTGTCTCGTTCATTTATCTTGCTTTGGTTCTTAGGCTGTTGTCTGTATACCATATACCTGCTGCCATGTTTCCCTGATATCTGTTTGTACTACTTTGCATTCCTGCCGTTATTCTGGTTTCCTGACTTGTCCCCGACCTTGTACAGTTCTTGTTTTGACCATGACGCCCCTGCACTTTAGTTAGAGTATGAACTGTCACCCAGTTTAAGAGTCACCGTTTTAGGGTGGCAATGCAAGTAGGCAGGGAATGAGGCCTAGGGTCATCTTAGGGCTCACTCGTCCCTGCCCTATGTGACCTACCATGATAGACCTAAGTCAAAGGTTCATACCCATGAGTTTGAAACCTATACCCATAAATCTATAATTTATTCAATAAGTCTAAAATCCATTGTCTAGGTCTAAAACCTATACCGATTATTCAAAAATACATTCTCTTGAGTCCAACACCTATAAAAAAAATTTACAACTTTTTTTTTACCCCCCAACAAAACTGGCATGGAAGCCTTCAATGCCCCAATGTCCAATGAATATAGACAAGGAGAGCGCTCCTAGTGTGATAACGTATTGTAAAGAGGAGATGGAAAAAGCAAAACAATGCTCACCGAGTATAGTTGTACTACAACCAAATACAACTATGGTATAAGCGTGGAATGACCCTCAACGGGCGAAGATCGGCAGCCGCTCCTGGCAACACAGGTGAAGCACCCAGACGGATCCCTCCAAGGAACAGCACAGGATAAAAGCGGCGCACAAGACTTCAAAGGTAAAATTATTTATTTAGCCGGCATGCAACGCGTTTCGCTGGACAACCAGCTTCATCAGGCCTGATGAAGCTGGTTGTCCAGCGAAACGCGTTGCATGCCGGGTAAATAAATCATTTTACCTTTGAAGTCTTGTGCGCAGCTTTTATCCTGTGCTGTTCCCTGGAGGGATCCGTCTGAGTGTTTCACCAATGTCCAATGGGCATACTGCACCGCCACAGACATAGAAAGGTTGCCTGCTCCTGTATCAGAAGCAAAGATGATGCTAAGACACATGCAAGAAATTGTTTGCCCCTCCCCCCCCCCACCACCACCAAATGAGTCACTAGCTGCGAGAAGAACCAGACGTGTCAATGGCAAATGGTATATAATTTCAATGATGCTGCGGGAAGCCGAGTCCCGTGGAAGACACTGGCTTTAAACAGCAGCGAATAATGTAAATATTTTTAGTTCTTTATTAATGTCTATACAAGTAATTCCAAAGCAGGGTGCCTCCAGCTGTTGCAAAACTACAACTTCCAGCATGCCCGGACAGCCTTCGGCTGTCCGGGCATGCTGGGTGTTGTAGTTTTGCAACAGCTGGAGGCACCCTTCTTGGGAAACACTGGTCTATAATAAAATTTTAACAATAATAGGGCTGGATAATCTCTTTGCTGACCTCTGCTGGATGAAGACGTGTAGCTCAACCCCGTGATAAAGGGAATTTGACGCACATTATAATGCACGGAACATCCCTTCAGCGCCACATATACATGATATATTCCAGGCTGCTATAAACAGCAAAGAATATGTCTTCCCTGAAGCCCCGCAGGGTTGTGATCACACCCCACTCGTGATTCTTCTTATTTCTACACTGTGAAATGCAGGTTTTGGGCTTCTCGTAATTCCCCCATACAGCGCACATCTAGCACAACCACCCAGACATTATAAGATTCAAAGGCCTTTGCAACCAGCTTTGGATGACATTAAGAGCAAAATCGGAAATATTAGGTTTAAAGGGGTACTTTGCTGGAAAACATTTTTTTTTTTTTATGAACTGGTGCCAGAAAGTTAAACAGATTTTTAAATTACTTCTATTTAAAAATCTTAATCCTTCCAGTACTCATCAGCTGCTGTATGCTCCACAGGAAGTTCTTTTCTTTTTGAATTTATTTTCAGTCTGACCCCAGTGCTCTCTGCTGACACCTCTGTCCATTTTAGGAACTGTCCAGATTAGAAGAAAATCCCCATAGCAAACTTATCCTTCTCTGGAAAGTTCCTGACATGGACAGAGGTGTCAGCAGAGAGCACTGTGGTCAGACAGAAAGGAAATTCAAAAAGAGAATAACTTCCTGTGGAGCGTACTGGAAGGATTGAGAATTTTTAATAGAAGTCATTTACAAATCTGTTTAACTTTCTAGCACCAGCTGATTTAAAAAAAAAAAAATGTTTTCCAGTGGAGTACCCCTTTAAGGGATCACATTCTATGCAACCCATGCAAATCCTGTGTATGGTGTCAAAAAAGTATAATAAAGAAACTCACTTATATAATGTTATTAGACACAGTGCACAGATCTGTATCAGCTGAGCTGTCTGGCTTGTAGCTGAAGTGTCACATCACACTCTCTGAATGCAGAGTTCCCGTCCTTGCTCCCTCCTCCCCTCCTGTCTGCTCAGGACACGACCAGTGATGTGAAGAGGGGAGCTCATATTGCTGCTCATCAGATTTATTACTTAACCATGCCCGTAGCTGCTTCCGGCCTTTCGCAACCAATTGCTGGTAGCCGTGACAGGACATTTGTACTTAAAGGGGTATTCCAGGCAAAAACTTTTTTTTTATATATCAACTGGCTCCGGAAAGTTAAACAGATTTGTAAATTACTTCAATTAAAAAATCTTAATCCTTCCAATAGTTATTAGCTTCTGAAGTTTTCTGTCTAACTGCTCAATGATGATCTCACGTCCCGGCAGCTGTGCATGATGGGAGAATATCCCCATAGGAGCTGGACAGCTCCCGGGACGTGAGTCATCAGAAAGTAGTTAGACAGAAAACAGCAACTCAACTTCTGCAGCTAATAACTATTGGAAGGATTAAGATTTTTTAATAGAAGTAATTTACAAATCTGTTTAACTTTCCGGAGCCAGTTGATATATAAAAAAAAGTTTTTGCCTGGAATACCCCTTTAAAGGAAAACTGTCAGATATTTTCTCCCGCACTATCCTCAGTACTGGTGGATAGTGCGAGAGACGCTGATTAAAAAGGGCCCTACCTTACCCGGATCCGCCCGGCCGTTCGCCCGCAATTTTAGTTTTATTCTATGTGTATATCTTGCTGTAACTGGCACGGGCGGGGCTTCTGCAGGTTAACTGGCACTGAAGTCAGCGCTGCTTATGAATATTCATCCCCCCTCCCTCCAGCTCTCCCTCTCTTCGTCACTCCTAACTGGAGGAAGGGGGGATGAATATTCATAAGCGCGCTGATGTCAGTGCCAGTTAGCTGCAGAAACCCCGTCCGTGCCAGTTACTCCAAGATATACACATAGAATAAAACTACAATTGCGGGCGAATGAGAGCTGGACTCGGGTCTTTTCTGCGATCCCATATGGATCACATGCCGGCTGCGGCTTGCGCTCCTCACTGAGTGCCAGGTACCGTCCAGGTGATCGCAGGGGGCCCCAGTCGTCAGATGCCCCGCCATCAGCTACTTATCCCCTATCTCCTTTAAAAGGAACCAGTCACCTGTTTTAAGATGCCCATATGCTCCCTGCACTTCTTTTGTGCTGGCCACGGTTTGGGCCGCATAAAACATTAATGGGACGGGTTGTACTTCTTTTGCCTGATGTTCAAGACTTTAGAGGTGACAGGTTTGGGTTTAACCCCCCCCCCCCCCCCCCCCAAAGAAGTCCTATATAGTTGAAACTCTTTGAAAGGGTAAATTTGAAGGGCCTTATCATGGGGTCGGCCTGATAGGTTTTCATTTTTAGTGCTCCCATTTAATTTGGCTCATACAATGTTAGGCAAATATTTACCCTCTATTGGCAAAACTGGATATTTGTCTTTCTCTTATCTGCAATAATGATGTGTTTACCTTACATGCCACCCGGTGTGGGCAAAGCTTTCCAAATCCCAGGGGAGGTTGGATACGGCGTAATAAAGTCACCACGTCCAAGTGTTTAATACGGCCCCTGCAAAATAAAATGGAGACCTCTACCAATCTTAAGACTTCATGTAAACCATTTGTCGTATTGGGCCCTCTGAAGGGCGTCTTGTTTTTGAACCACCTTTGGCGTTAATTCTAATATGATCTCTTAGGACTTATCAGATGGAAATTTGAGCTGTTATGTAGGAAAGTTGGGCCAATCTCTGGATGATAAGAAATAAGAGAAAAATGCAACAGTGTGGACATGTTCCAAGGACAAGATGTAATGGTTGGAAGGCTGGGACTGAGCGGGCCGTATCCTGTGAATTGGATAGCTTCAAAAAATGATGGTGTCCAGCTCCCAAGGCAAAAAATATATAATAAGGTTAAAACTCCATATTTAATAGATATGCATTAAAAAATATGAACAAAAAAGAAAATGTGCAGATAAAAGGAAAGCGAAACGCCACGGCGTTTCGCTTTCCTTTTATCTGCACATTTTCTTTGTTGTTCATATATTTTGATGCATTATCCTGTGCAGGGTAGCGTTCCCAGCAACAGCAATACAGTATGGAACACAATGGAAAAGGCAGGAGATGTGCGGCTGTGTAGGGGTGAAAGTAGTAGTAGTTGTAGTAGTACAGTATTGAAAATGATAAGACAAGGCAGGACATGTGCGTCTGTGTAGGGGTGAAAGTAGTAGTAGTAGTAGTAGTTGTAGTAGTACAGTATTGAATAAGACAAGACAGGACATGTGCGTCTGTGTAGGGGTGAAAGTAGTAGTAGTAATAGTTGTAGTAGTACAGTATTGAATATGATAAGACAAGGCAGGAGATGTGTGGCTGTGTAGGGGTGGAAGTAGTAGTAGTGGTGGTAGCGGTAGTAGTAGTAGTAGTTTCAGTAATAGCAGTACAGTATAGAACATGATAGACTAGGCAGGAGATGTGCGGCTGTACAGGGGTAGTAGTAGTAATAGAAGTAGTAGTAGTAGTAGTAGTACAGTATGAAACACTATGGACAGGGCAGGAGATGTGCGGCTGTGTAGGGGTGGAAGTAGTAGTAGTATTTGCAGTAGTACAGTAAAGAACATGATGGCAAGGCAGGAGATGTGTGGCTGTGTAGCAGTAGTAGTAGCAGAACAGTATGAAACACTATGGACAAGGCAGGAAATGTGCATCTGTGTAGCGGTAGTAGTAGTAGTAATAGTAGCAATAGTAATAGTAGTAGTACAGTATAGAACATGATGGACAAGGCAGGAGATGTGTGGCAATGTAGGGTTAGGAGGGGTAGTAGTACAGTATGGAACATGATAGACAGGGCATGAGGTGTCCTTCTGTGTAGCGGTAGTAGTAGAAGTAGAGTATGAAACTCAATGGACAAGGCAGGAGATGTGCGTCTGTGTAGTGGTAGTAGTAGTAGAAGTACAGTATGGAACATAATAGACAAGGCAGGAGATGTGCGGCTGTTTAGTTGTAGTAGTAGTGGTAGTAGTAGTAGTGGTAGTAGTAGTAGTAGTAGTAGTAGTAGTAGTAGTAGTAGTAGTAGTAGTAGTAGTAGTAGTAGTGGTATAAGTAGTAGTACATTATGGAACATGATGGACAACCCAGGAGATTTGCTGCTGTATTCAACTAGTAGAAGGTTCTACCATTATGACAAATCTAAAAAGTTTCGATTTGCAGAATGGGCATATTTGTGGGACATAAACTTGACTTAAGCCAAATCTCTTTTTTTTGTCAAATTTATTTTTATTGTTTTCTTCAGTAAGTAAACAAACATACAGGAAAACAAAAGGTGGTTAAGGCATGTAAAATAACATAAGTGCAGTTTGGCAGACGCAGCAGCAGCCCACCAGCCAAATCTCTTTTAAGCAGTATTCATGAACAGTCATTTTTAAAATACATATACACAGACCAAATATTAGCCAGAATTTACCAACCAGGGTGCCTCCAGCTGTTCCAAAGCTACAACTCCCAGCATGCCCGGACAGCCTTTGGGAAACACTGGTGTAGACTTTAAAATAATAAATGACAGACATGAAAACTTATAGCAGATGACAGGGGCCGTTTAGGAACTTACTTTGCTTCGGGGTCATACTCAGACCAGATCCTCTTAAACTCATCCAAATGGTGAGGGCCAAGAATTGACCAGTCTCTTGTGAGATAATCGAAATTGTCCATGATGACGGCAACAAATAAGTTGATGATCTGAAATGAAAAACTCTTAATTAAAGGAGTAGTCCAGTGGTGACTCAGTGGTGAGCAACTTATCCCCTATCCTAAGGATAGGGGATAAGTTGCAGATCGCGGGGGGTCCGACCGCTGGGGCCCCCTGCGATCTCCTGTACGGAGCCCCGACAGCCCGTGGGAAGGGGGCGTGTCGACCTCCGCACGAGGCGGCGGCCGACACGCCCCCTCAATACAACTCTATGGCAGAGCCGAAGCGCTGCCTTCGGCAATCTCCGGCTCTGCCATTGAGATGTATTGAGGGGGCGTGTCGGCCGCCGCCTCATGCGGAGGTCGACACCCGCTATCTGGCCGGAGAACCGGGGCCCCGTACAGAGAGATCGCAGGGGGCCCCAGCGGTCGGACCCCCCGCGATCTCAAACTTATCCCCTATCCTTAGGATAGGGGATAAGATTTTCACCACTGGACTACCCCTTTAATCTCTATTCCAATGAAAGAAGAACAAAGATATTCATTGCATAGATGTCACATCCCACTGTCCCCATTTTTACCTCTGCTCGTGATCCCACTGTGGCCTGTCTGTCTTATGTCTTGGTCTTCTTGGCCATCACCTCACTCTATGCTCCGCTCCACTTCTAGGGTTCCTGCCCTGTGTCCTGTTCACTGCCCTCCTAATGGAACCACTTGTTCTCTTCAGCCAACAACCAGCGACCCCAGGTTATGACCCTTGCTTGTTTTGTTTGCCATTTCTTTGCTTATTTTCTGACCTTGTCCTGTTGTCTGCTGCCCACCCTGGCCTTCTGCCTATATACTCACTCACCTGCCTCGACCTCAGTCTGTCCAAATAATATTATTGTCTTCCTCGGTACCACAAACTGGAGTCTTCCTTCCATCTAAGTGTCAGCCATTGCTAAGAGGGTGGCAACCTGGTCATTCCCTGTAGGTAAGTCCACACCCTCTTGCAGTGGTTAGGGGTGAAGATCTTACCTTTACATGCTATTAAAAAACTCAAGTGACTTAAACATTTACTTAGGGCTCGCTGCTGTAAAAGGAGCTCCGTCGGCCAGTCCATCGGAACGTCGGGAGGTGAGCTGAGAAAAAAAATACTGCACGTCCAACATTTTTTTCCTCTGCTCAACTCCTGTAAAATACCGGACACCCTATGGACCCCATTTATATCAATAGAGAGGGAGGAAGGCGCCTCATGTGCGGGATCAGCAGGTCTTGTTAGTGGGTGAAGGGGAAAGTAATTCCCAAACCGCTTACCAAAGTTGGTTGTGCGCCCACACACAACAAGGTAAAGCATAGGATAAATATGTGGTGGTCTACTGCAGCCCTCCTTGATAGAAGTAGAACCAGGATAGGGTGACCGTAAATTCAGGAGTTAGTCCGGCACAGAGAGGAACCGTCAGGAGGCAAGGTAAAATCAATGGATTTATTAGATGCAACGCGTTTCGCTGCGCATGCGCAGCGAAACGCGTTGCATCTAATAAATCCATTGATTTTACCTTGCCTCCTGACGGTTCCTCTCTGCGCCGAACTAACTCCTGAATTTACGGTCACACTATCCTGGTTCCATTTATATCAATGGAATCCTTTGGAGCCAATGATGTCTGTTGTGTTCTGAGCCATTCTGGGTCGGTTCGGCACAATAAAAAAAAAAAGCTGATCGGACCCAGAACAGGTTTGAGCACAATGGCAGTGTGAAAGTTATACCCCAGTTTTGCTTCCTTGTGTTCCCCTTGATGGTTCTGCCAACCCCGCGAAAGTTATACCTCATTGTAATCTGGTTCACCCGCCATATAACTCTGTGTATTGGTGGTGAATAAGTTGTGAGTTTCCCTTTAAAACAGTTATTTACTGCTTTTCTGGATTTCTGAGATAACCTCTTTATTACACTAGTAATATAAACAATGAACGGCGGGAAAACAAGTGCTGTCTTCGCCCCGCTATGAGATAAGTGGGCAGTACTGTGATAACCTCCGCCATACTTAACTCAAATTGATTTCTGAGGTAAATCCTTACAAATTTCGTCCATGTTCTGAAGCCCGAATACAAAGCAGGACCTCTGGTGCTTCAGGCAGGGTTCGGCAGCTTATATTAGATGGAAATTGAGTCACCTAATATATCTAAGAAGCTGCAGCGCATTATGCCACGGGAAATACGAAGCCTCCGAAATAAAGCCGAGACATTGGTAATGAAGCATTTGCATGATTTTACCTCAGAAAACCTCACATCGCCGGATCTGGATGGATACAGGGACTCAGAATTGAGGACAGTCACTACGCTATTATTTTACAATAAATGACTCTGCTATATATATGATAATGCCGCCTCCATAATAAGGATTTGAAGCCTCGGTCGGGGAACCTAAAAAAGAGCTCTACCTCCTAAAAAAATACCAGTTTCTGAGTCCTCTTGTGCGAAGCTTTTAATGCTGTATTTAGCTATCCTTGAGTTATGTTGTTCTAACATCAAGAAACAATTATAGAAACATTACATTGTTCAGATTGGCTATAATCCAGCTTTCTACTGACCCTGAATTGCATATAAATCTGATTGCCATACGCTCCTCTGTCTGCACCCTCCGTGTGTATGTTCTACTGGTCCACGCCTAGGTTCAACATGAACGGACAACCCCTTAAACCATTTTTTAAAAAGAATTTTTGGAAATATTTGTTTCTAATATATTTTTCGAATATGTTTTTTATTTATTTTTTTTTTTTTTGCTACCTATATTTTAAAATGATCCAATAATCTTGCAGTTACCATTCTGGCCACTAGGCCTAAAACTAAGCTGAGATTTCCTGTTCCCTCCCTCTCAGTCTCTTCCTTATAGTCACAGACAGGATTAAACCCAATGGTGACACCAGTGTTTAGATAAAACACCAATCACAATAGCAGAACTCCGCATCTGTAACCAGTAATGTGGCTCGACCCATTCACTTTCATGTTACAGCAACTACCAATAGGGCCTTGTAAGTAGAGATGGGAGAACTGTCGGAAAATGTTCGCTCATCTCTACTTACAATGAAAGAAAAGTACATAAAGCAGTGTGTTCCCAAACAGGGAGCCTCCAGCTGTTGCTAAACTACAACCTCCATCATTCCCAGACAGCCTTCGGCTGTCTGGGAATGATGGGAGTTGTAGTTTAGCAACAGCTGGAGGCTTCCTGTTTGGGAACACACTGCCAGAAAGGGTCTGTTACATTATTCATTTTTTAACATGCCCTTTTAAGACAAAAAGGTGTGGCAAAAAAATGCATAATGTGAACAGAGCCTCAGTTACCACCTTGGTTTCTGGCTGTAGCCCCGCATCTAGTGATTTCATCACTAGAGGCGAGGCTACACCGGACTAGGCTGGAACAGAAGCCAGGAGGCTATATAGATGGCTGTTTACTGTATACCCCCCTAAAGAAGTTAACTAGTGCTGTTTCAGCAGTGCTAGTTAACTCTTTCCTTATGGGCTGATGCATAGTTCTCAGCCCAGCAAAGTTATACAGTAAAGCAGCAATCTATACAGATCACTGCTTTACCGTATCGCTAGGTTCATATGAGCTAAATCTGTTAATGTTTGGAATTTGTTGAGAAACTGGGTTTGCTGGTTTCGGCTCACTCAACCCTACTTGTAAGTAATAAAGAGGCTGTAGATCTCCCATGAGCACCATGGCCCCTTCAATTAACCGACTGGTATAAGTGCCAGGAGTTGGACCCCTACCAATCTCATATTGAAGGCCTATCCTAAAATAAGGCCAACAAAATAAAAGGCCTGTTAAACCCCCTTTAAGAGCATTTGGACAGCACTGTGGCCCTATACTTTCAAAACTAGGACATTGGGCTTTAAAGAGGTTATCCAGGAATAGAAAAACAGAGCTAATTTCTTTCAAAAACAGCTCCCAGGTTGGGTTTGGTATTATAACTTGGCTCCATTCACTTTGATGGGACTGAGCTGCAGAACTACACCCAACCTGGAGACAGATGGGGAGCGTTTTTTAATAGAAATTAGCTCTGTTTCTCTATTCCTGGATAACCCCTTTAGGGTACGTTCAGACGAGCGGATCTACAGCGTATTTTACGCTGCGGATCCGCCGCTGAAAGACCTCCGTATGCTGCCTTTATATGTGCCTGCTCTGAGCGGCAATATGCGTAGTGGACTCGCACACATTGCTGCCGCTCCCCATGCTCGGCCGAGAGCTGCCGCGATGTGCGAGTATACTGCGCATGCGTGCGGCGACTCGCACATCGCAGTATGTCTGCTTGTAGCGCCGTATTGCTGCTCCGAGCAGACACATGTAAAGGCAGCATACAGACGTCCTTCAGCGGCGGATCCGCAGCGAAATACGCGCTGTAAATCCGCGTGTCTGAACGTACCCTTAATCTATTAATGGCAGCCTCTACATGCAGTTTTCATGGTCTATACAAATTCTTGTGGGTTATCACCAGATATTCTGGTACCTTTCCATATAATAAAAATGTGTATATTGCTTAGACAAGGAATTATTTTGTAATCCCAAATGGAGAGAAGAACCAATGGCAGCAATGACATGCTTTATATAGGACTGCAGCAGGCTAGACCAGCAATTGCCCAGTATGGGGGGGGGGGGGTCGTCCTTTACTTACTAAGAAAGCACAAAGCATGAAGAAGCTGATGAAATACACAATGGCGAAGTTGCTTCCACAGGTGAACTCTTCCTCCGGAGCAAAGTCTGATTCGCTGTCACATCTCTTGCCTGGTAAACTGGCCAACATGATCTCTTGCCAGGCCTCGCCTGTGGCACATCTAAGAAAAAAGAAAAGAGAAGTCACTAGTGTAGCATATAGTAGGGGTTCACACTGATGTGGGGTTGTGCGGCGGCCATTGTTACTGTGTTTCCTTGTCTGTGGGGTGGTGTGGCCCAGAGCCAGGGGCTTGGTTGGGCAGCCGTAGGCCTGCCTGACCATTGGGTTTGTATTGTGACGCTGGTGGTCGCCCCCCCGCGCTACGCCAGTGTTAGTTTAGGGACCCACTGTTACCAGGTGACGAGCAGGCTTGCACGTTTTGATCACAAGGTACACTAACAATCTGTACATTTTTGAACTGCTGAGAAGCCATTAGATCATAGTTATGCTAGTCTAACTTAGGCCTAAGGTTATGTTCACATCTGCGTCTGACGTTCCAGTGCACCCCATTAAAGGGGTACACCACTGGGGAAAAAAAATGTTAAATCAACTGGTGCCAGAAAGTTAAAGGGGCACTCTCACCCTAGACATCTTATCCCCTATCCAAAGGATAGGGGATAAGATGTCTGATCTCGGGGGTCCCGCCGCTGGGGACCCCCACAGTATTGCATGCCGCACCCACCTGTTTTTTGTGCGGAAGCGCTGGAGGGTCTGAGTCACGACTACGGGAACGGAAGTCCGTGACATGAGGACTCCGCCCCTGTGTGATGTCACGCCCGTCCCCTCAATGCAAGTCTATGGGAGGGGGCGTGACGTCACAGACTTCCATTCCCATAGTCGCGACTCAGACCCTCCAGCGCTTCCGCACAAAAAACAGGTGGGTGCCGCATGCAGTACTGCGGGGGTCCCCAGCGGCGGGACACCCGAGATCAGACATCTTATCCCCTATCCTTTGGATAGGGGATAAGATGTCTAGGGTGGGAGTACCCCTTTAAACAGATTTGTAAATTACTTCTATTTCAAAATCTTAATCCTTCCAGTACTTATCAGATGCTATATACTACAGAGGAAGCTCTTTTCTTTTTGAATTTCCTTTCTGTCTGACCACAGTGCTCTCTGCTGACACCTCTGTCCATTTTAGGAACTGTCCAGAGCAGCATAGGTTTGTTATGGGGATTTGCTTGTACTCTGGATAGTTCCTAAAATGGACTGAGGTGTCAGCAGAGAGCACTGTGTTCAGACAGAAAGGAAATTCAAAAAGGAAAGTACTTCCTCTGTAGCATACAGCAGCTGATAAGTACTGGAAGGATTAAGATTTTGAAATAGAAGTAATTTACAAATCTGTTTAACTTTCTGGCAACAGTTGATTTGAAAAAAATGTTTTTCAGTGGAGTACCCCTTTAAAGTCAGTGGGGTACTTTGGGCACCGTTATCTTGAAATAACCCTTTTTAAATGGGTTGTGCAGCAAAAACTAACTTATCCTTATCCACAGGATAGGAAATAGGTAGCTGATAGTGGGTCCAACCTTTGGGACTCCCCGTTCTCTCCTCCACGGTACCCAGTCTCTCCCCATGCACAGAGCAGGGGTCGGCACCCACCCTCCATGCATCTCTATGGGGGAACTGGAGATACACGAGTACAGAGCTCGTGTATCTCCAGCTCTTTCATAGAGATACATGGAGGGTGTGTGCCAACCCCTACTCCGCAGGAGAGCCAGAGCGCCATGCAGGAGCTCACGGGGGTCCCATCTGTCAGACTCCCCGCTATCAGCTACTTAGTTGAGTTAATTTTAAATAAGTGTATTTAAAGGGGCATTCCAGGAAAAAAATTATTTTTTATATATCAACTGGCTCCAGAAAGTTAAACAAATCTGTTATTCACTTCTATTAAAAAATCGTAATCCTTCTAATAATTATCAGCTGACAACGGTGCTCTCTGCTGACATCTCTGCTTGTCTCGGGAACTGCACAGAGTAGGAGAGGTTTGCTATGGGAATTCGCTTCTACTCTGGACAGTTCCCGAGACAGGTGTCATCAGAGAGCACTTAGACAGAAAAGAACAACTCAACTTCAGCAGCTCATAAGTACTGAAAGGATTAAGATTTTTTTTTATAGAAGTAATTTACAAATCTGTTTAACTTTATGGAGCCAGTTGATACAGTGTACTGTATACCTTTTATATCAGTGTTTTCCAAACCGTGTGCCTCCAGCTGTTGCAAAACTACAACTCCCAGCATGCCCGGACAGCCGCAGGCTGTCCGGGCATGCTGGGAGTTGTAGTTTTGCAACAGCTGGAGGCACACGGCTTGGAAAACACTGCTCTATATAATAGCCATAAATACAGTTACCAAATAATCAATCCATTCCCAGCCCTGACTACCTTGCATTCAGTGTCCAGCCATCATTTGCAGGTCATGGGGTCAATGAAGCCAGTGTTGTGTAGCAGAAGATGTAAGACAGTATGATTTATAGCCACTTTATGGAACATGTCACCCCCCCCCCCCCCCTCAGGGACACAGGATCAATATCACCATCCGCATCAATGCCATCACTCTAACTGGCATAAACAGTGGCAGCAGTTGTGTTTGTGTAGATGTGGGCATTGATATTCCCAATGAATGAATATAAGGACAAATTAAAGGGGTACTCCGGTGGAAAACATTTATTATCATAATTTTTTTTTTTCAAATCAACTGGTGCCAGAAAGTTATACAGATTTGCAAATTACTTCTATATAAAAAGTTGTGTAGTTCTTCCCAGTCTGACCACAGTGCTCTCTGCTGACACCTCTGTCCATGTCAGGAACTGTCCAGAGCAGGAGAGGTTTGCTAAGGGGATTTGTTCCTGTTCCGGACAGTTCCTGTGACAACCCATGTGGACCCCCAAATGGCAGCCATGTTGGCTACAGAAATAGAAATAACTAACAAAACAAGATTGTTTAATAACTAAGAACCCTTTTACATATATGTTCATCACCCGGTGGCATTTTCTTATTAGGCTGCATTCACACCTCGTTTTCACAGTACGGGTGCTGGATCCGGCTGGGGGAGGGGAAAATCGCTCCCGTACCCCAGCCGGACCGGCGCTTAACTCCATTTACTTTAATGAGCCAAGCGGCTCATTTTTGACACCTATCCGGTTTTGTGACCGGACCTAAAACCATAGTATACTACGGTTTTAGGTCCGGTCAGGAAATGGGATACGAGTCAAAAATGAGCCGACCGGGGTGACCGTTTGACTCCGGTCGGCTCATTAAAGTTAATGGAGTTCAGCGCCGGTCCGGCTGGGGTACGGGAGCGCCCGATTTTACACTCCCCCAGCCGGATCCGGCACCCGTACTGTGAAAACGAGGTGTGAATGCAGCATTACACTGTAGAAAAAGCGCCGGAGGAAAACTGATGATGGAACAGATCCCAATGATTTAATACAATCTCATGTTGGATGCTGGATGGTTTGACCGGACGTGGGGTAACGCATCTTGCTGCGTTCAGAAATAATGGACGATGTATGCTAGACAACCCATGACAACTGATGCACGTTGTCATCAATTATGGCATTAGTTAATCAAGTTTTAGGCTGGGATCACTGAGCTGGATGCCATACATACAGTGATGCCTCAACTTACACTGGCCTCAGGTTACAATATTTTCTGGACCATTGTAACTTGACACCAGACTCACCATACGATGCTACAGACAGTCCAGATCTGTGAAACGTGTCACACGTGAAACATGTCTGAAAAGTCTGGCCAATCAGAATGGGTATTTCACTGGTAAAACCCCTGTATTACTGAAGTGCATGCACTGACTGGTGTCTGGTAGCGCCCCCTACAGTACAGGGAGGTATTACATCTTCTGTACTACTCTTTACCTGTATTACTGAAGTGCATGCACTGACTGGTGACTGGTAGCGCCCGCTACAGTACAGGGAGGTATTACATGTTCTGTACTACTCTTTACCTGTATTACTGAAGTGTATGCACTGACTGGTGTCTGGTAGAGCCCCCTACAGTACAGAGAGGTATTACATGTTCTGTACTACTCTTTACCTGTATTACTGAAGTGCATGCACTGACTGGTGTCTGGTAGCGCCCCCTACAGTACAGGGAGGTATTACATGTTCTGTACTCTTTACCTGTATTACTGAAGTGTATGCACTGACTGGTGTCTGGTAGCGCCCCCTACAGTACAGGGAGGTATTACATGTTCTGTACTCTTTACCTGTACCAGGGTTAGCTGCTCCTTTGGACACCAGGTGAGGGCGGCTCCATGTTACTTTTTTAGGACACTGTGTACTGTACAGGACCCTGAAGAAGCTCCTGTCCTCTACATAGACAGTGATTACAGCTCCCAGGAGATCTTTATTACTTTTATATGTAAGGATTTGCTTTATCTCTATTAGTTATCTACTTATTTTTCTTTAATCCTCACTTTTCCCTATTTTTAGTTGACAATTTGGGTCTTCAGAACCAATTCCCAGGTTTTCATAAAGTTCTGGTCTCAACATACAATGGTCGTCCTGGAACCGATTCATACTGTAACTTGAGGGGCCAATGTATGGGATCCTTAGTGATTAAAAGGGAAATTCAGTTCAGGTGGTTACAGCATATGACAGTCTAGATACAAGAATACTGCTTTTGTTCCATTCTATATCACACAGATATGGTATTGCCAGCGGGTACATGACAGTAGTGTTTCGGATGGCCCTCCACTCTCTCCATCATCATCTCCATCATCATCATCATCATCATCACACAGCTGTTGATGCCCGTACCTGAAGAGCAGCAGCACCGCCTGGGGGAACGTCTGGAAGTTGTTATTCCGGTTTATCTGCGTCCCATCCTGCATGGCGATTTTTCCAAATGTCTAATAGTGGGAATAAGAAAGTGAAGGGTTAGGGGGGATAAACCTGGCTCACGCTGCTGCGGCAAATGGAACACCGTAAGTCACCCACAGTATGCGTCTGACTCACCTGCATACCGATGACAGCGTAGATGAAAAATATCATCGCTATCAGGAGAGCAACATATGGCAAGGCCTAGAGGAGGACAAAAGCATATGGAGACATGTGAAAAGACTTAGAACAGAGTTTTTCAAATTGTGTGTCTCCAGCTGTTGCAAAACTACAACTCCCAGCATGCTGGGAGTTGTAGTTTGGCAACAGCTGGAGACACACTTTTTGGAAAACACTGACTGGCGTGGCTTTTGAAAATTTTGGGCACATTTGTCCCACGACCACATTAAAAAACCCACTTCATGTAATACCAGGTTAACTGGGTATTAACTGCGACAGTTTTGTTTGCCAGAAACATGTGCAAACAGTCTGAATATCAGGTGCTAATAGCACACAAACCGTAGCCACACCCCTTTTTAATTTTTTTTTAACGGGGCGAAAACAAGGAAAATTTACGGTGCTTAATAGATGAAAATCTGACACTAATAACGTGAGACACAATTTTATTAAATTATAAAGTAAAACAAAAGGCGCAAACTTCTTTGAAAATGCCCCCCACTATCTGTTAGTTTTTTTCAGGTCAAAAAAGGCACAACTTAAAGGGGTGTTAAACAATTTTTTTTAACTCAACTGGTGCCAGAAAGTTAAATAGATTTGTAAATGACTTCAATTTCAAAATCTTAATCCTTTCAGTACTAATCACCTGCTGTATGCTCCACAGGAAGTTCTTTTGTTTTTGAATTTCTTTTCTGTCTGACCACAGTGCTCTTTGCTGACACCTCTGTCCATGTTCCCATAGCAAAGCTATTCTGCTCTGAACAGTTCCTGACATGGACAGAGGTGTCAGCAGAGAGCACTGGGGTCAGATGAAAAAGAAATTCAAAAAGAAAATAACTTCCTGTGGAGCATACAGCAACTGATAAGTACTGGAAGGATTAGGATTTTTAAATAGAAGTCATTTACAAATCTGTTTAACTTCATGGCACCAGTTGATAAAAAAAAAAAAAAAAAGTTTTCCACCAGAGTACCCCTTTAAGTGCTTTGCTCCCCAGCTTGCAACAATCTCCATCTAACTTTACAAGGTGGCTCCACTCTAAGTCTATGGGGCCATTGCTGCGAGCTGAGGAGTGAAGCACATGCTTCTCTGTGCTTATTCTGCTGATCGGTGGAGGTCTCCGCACTGAGCCCCGACCGACTAAAAAATGTCTTTTGTGACATGTCAAGAGTTTTTTTTTTTAAATATACTGTACTTAGTATTCCTGTGCAGGAAGTAACCCTTTGTGTTTCTCATCCAAATGTCATGTGCTCATCACAGCCAATTGAGGCCCACCGCTGTGACCAGACGCCGTATTAGCGATGACTGTCTGCCGCACCACAGTATGTAGCATTAACGGATGTCACAATATTACAACTCAAGAAACAGTCTGGCACTCACCTGGAAAGATTTGATAAATGTCCACAGCAATGTCCTTATACCTTCTCCCTTACTCAGCAGCTTTACTAAACGCATTACACGGAAGAGACGGAAGAAGGTGATAGATATTCGGGAGCTGTCTTCTGAACTCTAGGAAGAGACACAGGAGAACCAGGTGAAAGCTAAATCAATTTTCATAAGACGTGATAATATTCTGCAACGTAAATGTACATAACATGTTATACTCATCTGTGCTAAACATCATATGGCTTCAAATCAGTCCATAACAAGTAATGTAGTCTCATTACAAAGTCACTCGACATGTATATTATATCTGGGAAATGTTTTAAGCCCTTAAAGGGGTACTCCGGAGGGGGAAAAAAATGTAAAATCAACTGCTGCCAACTTGTACTGTTAAGTTCCGTCACACTCTCTGAATACAGAGCTCCCATGCCTTCTCCCCCTCCCCTCCCCTCCTGTCTTTTTGGGACAAGGTCAGTCATGTAAAAAGGGGAAGCTCGTATTACTGCTTATTAGATTAAGACAGCACTGAGCTTGTTCTGAAGAAACTACTGGCTTCCTGCTGCCTTATTTAAAGAGTTATATATCTAATGAGCAGTAATATGTACTTGCTCCCCTTTACATCACTGGTCTCGTCCTGAGCAGAGAGGAGGGAAGGGCGGAAAAAGGACAGGAGAAGACTGCATTCAGAAAGTGTGATGTGACATCACAGCTATTTGCACTATGGCTAATAACATTATATTAGTAAGTCGCTTTATAATACTTTTTACACCATACACGAGTTGTTTCTTTTGCTGGACAACCCCTTTAACGAGAAAAGTTATTGGAAACATATTTTTGTGCCTTCATAAAGTACAACATTATTTCCCATGATGCTGTCACACATCACTGACATCCCCTGACCCTGCCCGACTCTCTTTGACCTGTATAGAAGTAGGAAAAAGAAAAGGCCCAGGAGAGGTGCCTTGTGAGTCACCCTAAAAAACACAGTAAATGCCCCACAAAAAGTGGGGACAGACGTGGAGTCTATAGATTTGCTGGTCACCTGGAGCATATATTAAATACGCATATAACCTCAAGCAGAGGTACATAGAGGGGGGATCTTGTGCAAGCCCGCAGGTCTCAGGATGAAACCAAATGGAAATCCTGTAGTCAGACTGGGTATGGCAAGGAGGAGATGACCTTCAGGTGCCCAGGTATCCATGGAAAAATCCCAACCAGGTCATGGGAGTGAATTAAAGCTTCAAGTTTATTGGAATACAGCAGCAATGACGCGTTTCAGGGTGTACAAACCCCTTCTTCAGATTGGCAGATTCAAACAGTAACACAAACACAGTGGCTTTATATATACACACTAATAAAAAAACAAGATGGTGGCCAGATAAAAGGTCAAAGTAACAAACACAGATAAATCTTAAGATAAGATGAAGTTCCAGATTGATGTGATATGGATATAGCTATTTAAAACGTCTAAAAAAAATGTCTTAAAAATTGTATTCTATTGTATCTAGCAGTGGTCTTCAACCTGCAGACCTCCAAGTGTTGCAAAACTACAACTCCCAGCATGCCCGGACAGCCGTTGGCTGTCCGGGCATGCCGGGAGTTGTAGTTTTGCAACATCTGGAGGTCCGCAGGTTGAAGACCACTGGTATATAGTGTTATGGCAGGGTTTTTTTTAGACGTTTTAAATAGCTATATCGATATTACAGCTAGGTAACTGTACATCAATCTAGAACTTCATCTTATCTGAGGATTTATCTGTGTTTGTTACTTTGACCCTTGATCTGGCCACCATCTTGTTTTTTTTTTTATTAGTGTGTATATATATAAAGCCACTGTGTTTGTGTTACTGTATGAATCTGCCAATCTGAAGAAGGGGTTTGTACACCCTGAAACGCGTCATTGCTGCTGTATTCCAATAAACTTGACGCTTTAATTCACTCCCATGACCTGGTTGTGATTTTTCCATGGATACCTGGGCGCCTTTATGAAGACCATCTTCTCCTTGCCATACCCAGTCCGACTCTCTAAGCTTTGAGTAATGGAAGAAGATGAAGGGAGGTTTTAGAGGTTGCACAAATGAAACATATAAGGTAAAAGAAAACCTCTTAACCAGGTCTTGTACAGTTCATACTAAATCGGAACAAAAGTAGGGGCACCTGTGTGCCAGAAATATCGATCACAATGTACCAGAGGCGTAGCTTGTAGCTTCGGGGCCCCATTGCAGAATCTGCAACAGGGCCCCATATGCCAACTATTATACTGCTCTCTTATAGGGCAGATGTGCTTTGGGACCCCTTAGACACCAGGGCCCCGATGCGACCTCTATAGCTACGCCTCTGCAATGTACGTTATGTACATGGTAAGATACAGGGTACATTTCTATGAAGGAGTCGAGGATGAACCACCTACCTCCCCGACATGCCATCCATTCTGCACGACACGAATATGACAGGAGTAGGGGTGATGAAGGATAACCATGATGATGACAATGATGAATGAAGATGGCCGTCATGGTGATAAATCCAAGGGTGCGTGTGACAATGTGTGGGGAGATAATATACATTAACAAACCTTATATGATCACTGTGATCAGATCAATGAATACAGACACAACATCAGGAACAGAAAGTGAAACAAGGAAGAATTGTAATGCAATATGATTGTACAGAGAAGTTCCAATAATCAGGCACATCTGACGGACCAAATGCTCTGTACTGGTAAAATCCTGCTTTTATTGCCATCCTTTTAAGAGAACTTTGTAGAGGCAATTCCACGTATGCCATTGGTTTTGCTAAATGATCTGTAACTAGTGAGATAATGGATTCTCCACTCAAAAACATAAAAATTAAAAATGTATTGATCAGGCTTGGCCTACACTCAATTCACGTGGAAACTGTCCTAAATGATACACAATTAAAGGGGTACTCCGGTGAAAACCTTTTTTCTTTTAAATCAACTGGTGCCAGAAAGTTAAACAGATTTGTAAATTACTTCTATTAAAAAATCTTAATCCTTCCTGTACTTATTAGCAGCTGAATACTACAGAGGAAATTCTTTTCTTTTTGGAATTCTCTCTGATGACATCACGAGCACAGTGCTCTTTGCTGATGTCATTATAATAATAACTAGAGATGAGCGAATTTACAGTAAATTCAATTCGTCACGAACTTCTTGGCTCGGCAGTTGATGGCTTTTCCTGCATAAATTAGTTCAGCTTTCAGGTGCTCCCATTGGCCGGAAAAGGTGGATACAGTCCTAGGAGACTCTTTCCTAGGAATGTATCCACCTTTTCCAGCCCACCGGAGCACCTGAAAGCTGAACTAAGTTATGCAGGATAAGTCATCAACTGCCGAGCCGAGAAGTTCGTGACGAATCGAATTTACTGTAAGTTCGCTCATCTCTAATAATAACTCATTATTTATTGTTGTCCTTAGTGCGATTTGAACCCAAGGCCCCAGCACTGCAAGGCTGCAATGCTAACCACTGAGCCACCCTGCTGCCCTTAGCATACATCTCTAAAATGGACAGAGATGTCAGCAGAGAGCACTGTGCTCGTGATGTCATCAGTGTTCCAAAAAGAAAGCAATTTCCTCTGTAGCATTCAGCAGCTAATAAGTACTGGAAGGATTAAGATTTTTTTAATAGAAGTAATTTACAAATATGTTTAACTTTCTGGTACCAGTTGATTTTAAAGAAAAAAGGTTTTCACCGGAGTACCCCTTTAAACAAAAGTAATACCTAATGGCCTTGTACAACAAAGCTAGGCCCCATTCGTGTTAGGTTTCATGGCTACATCTGAGGTATTCTTTAGAATACCAATAAAAAGGTGATCTGAGATATTCTGCAGCAGATCGGTGGGGGACCCATTCACTTTAATAGACCATCAGTCCCAGCTTAATATGGAGTTGTGGGAAAATAGACGCCTATGTTATGATAGCGGGGCTCCTGCCTGACCATTCTGATGTTTTTGGATAACTCATTGAGTCTTGTTGAGTGAGTGATTGATAGAACAACTATAAGGGTTTTTCACACTACTGTTGGGCTCTGGTAAATGTCCCTCAGTCCATTGTAATGTAAGGACCCCCGGAGCGCATGCAGGGGAGGGGAACATGGAAACATGAACCCCCGCTTTATATATGGGGTGTTTGATGTATGTGCCTCCCCCTCTTGCACGTGACTCCGTTTTTATGTTAATTTACCTTACCTTCAGATATCCTTGTCCTCGTGGTGGTCAGCTAGTATGGGCTGTCTCTTATTGGTTGCAGCCCTCGAGCTGCCGGCAGGTGACCCCTTTATATTGCAGGTGGTTGTTCTACGTAGTCAGTCCAATGGCGCTGCAGCAATACCCTCCGTCCCTTAGTTATTTTATTTATTATATAATATATATATATATTAAAATAAAATAAAAATGTTTATTGTTTATAAACATTTACAGTGATCCCTCAACTTACAATGGCCTCAACAAATGATAGTTTCAACATACAATGGTCTTTTCTGGACCATTGTAAGTTGAAACCAGACTCAACATACAATGCTACATACAGTCCAGATCTGTGAAACGTGTCAATGGCCGGAAGAACTGACCAATCAGAATGGGCATTCACTGGTAAAACCCCTGTATTACTGAAGCGTATGCACTGACTGATGTCTGGTAGCGCCCCCTACAGTACAGGGAGGTATTACATGTTCTGTACTACTCTTTACCTGTATTACTGAAGTGCATGCACTGACTGGTGTCTGGTAGCGCCCCCTACAGTACAGGGAGGTATTACATGTTCTGTACTACTCTTTACCTGTATTACTGAAGTGTATGCACTGACTGGTGTCTGGTAGCACCCCCTACAGTACAGGGAGGTATTACATGTTCTGTACTCTTTACCTGTACCAGGGTTACCTGCTCCTTTGGACACCAGGTAAGGGCGGCTCCATGTTACTTTACTCCATATTACAGTTCTGCGTGTACTGTACAGGACCCCAAAGAAGCTCCTGTCCAGTGTTTCCCAAGCAGGGTGCCCCCAGCTGTTGCAAACCTACAACTCCCAGCATGCCCGGACAGCCTTTGGCTGTCCGGGCATGCTGGGAGTTGTAGCTTTGCAACAGCTGGACACTCTATGCTTGGGAAACACCGACATACACGGTGATTTAAAGCTCCCTGCAGATCTTTATTCCTTTTATATGTAAGGATTTGCTTTATCTATATTAGTTATCTACTTATTTTTCTTTAATTCTCACTTTTTCCTATTTTTGGGTGACATTTTGGTGCCTTTAGAACCAATTACCAGGTTTCCATAGAGTTATGGTCTCAACATACAATGGTTTCAACATACAATGGTCGTCCTGGAACCAATTAATATTGTAACTTGAGGGACCACTGTGTTTCATTTTTCAGCTTATTTTTCCATCTAATTTTTGTTGCCATGTTTAGGGGGGGGGGGGGGCGTTAGTCGCCCATCTGGTTACTACGGGTGGACATATGTATTTATCCATTCTTTTTTATGTTATATTTATTCATGTTAGATTCGATTTATCAATAAATATCACGGCCTTTATCATACTATTTAAATTCTGGTCTGGTCTCTTATTTTATATTTAGTTTATTGTTGTTAAGTCTTACATGGAATTTAGTGGAGTTCTATGTTTCCATGAAGGGAGTTGAGTGGAGTAAGAAATACTTCATGTCCTATTTTTTCTTTCCACTCAACTCTGGTAAAATACCAGATTCCTGATGGACCCCGTTAGGGATGTCCCGATTTTTTTAAGACCAAGTACGAGTACCGATAAGTACTCGCCGATACATATTACCGATACTTTTTCTATGTCATTTGACAGTTTTTTTATGGGAAAAGGGGTGGGTTTTTTTTATTAGTTTTTAATAATTTTTTATATTTAGTTTTATATTTAGTTTTTTTTTTAATTAGAGGGGCAAAGGTTTAAAAGTAATATGAGGAAGTATTACTTTACTGAGAGAGTAGTGGATGCATGGAATAGCCTTCCTGCAGAAGTGGTCGCTGCAAATACAGTGAAGGAGTTTAAACATGCATGGGATAAGCATAAGGCTATCCTTCATCTAAGATAGAGATAAGCATAAGGATATCCTTCATATAAGATAGGGATTTATATAAGGCTATCCTTCATATAAGATAGGGCCAGAGACTATTCATAGGATTCAGATTATTGGGCAGACTAGATGGGCCAAATGGTTCTTATCTGCCGACACATTCTATGTTTCTATGTTACTATATTTAAAAAAAAAGATTTTATTTTACTTAAGAGGTGGAGAGGGGGGGGGATTCAAACTTTTATTAGGGAAGGGGTTAATTAACATTGATTATTTATTTATTTTTTCGTACACATTTTTCCCCCACTTTTTTCAGTCCCCATAGGGCACTATTACATGCAATCTGTAGATTGCATACATTGATCAATGATATGCCATAGCATAGCATTGATCAATGTTACCTGCGCTCCTTTACTACTGCCTGCCATGGATGGCTGTAGCAATGATCGGATGGCACGGAGCACGGTAAGGAACCTCCTGCCAACCTCTCCCGCTGATCGGGACACCGCGATTTCACTGTGGTGATCCCGATCAGCATCCCTGAGCTAACCAGCAGTTAACTTCAAGACTTTAAGATGCCGCAATCAACTTTGATCGTGGAGTCTATAGGGTAATGCCGGACATCACCGCAATCAGTGATGTTCGGCATTAGCTACAGGTCCCGGCTATGACACGCGCTCAGCTGCTGCATAGTTCGGCACCTCCGTGATACCTTCCGGTGGGGGCCCCCTGGCGAGTATCGGATGAGGTATCGGGGACATTTGCATAATTACAAGTACATGTGAAAATGTCCAGTATCGGTCCCGATACAGATATCGGTATTGGGACATCCCTAGACCCCGTTCAAGTCAATGGGATCCTCTGGGACCTGGTGGTGTCAGTTGTGCTCTGGGTCTGTTCAGCACGGGGGGGGGAAATTAACAGCCAAATGGACCCAGTAAAGGTCGGAGCACAATGGCAGTGTGAACTTAGCCTTAGTTGTTTTGGGGTGAAGTCATTATCTGAGGATTATCCACTATCTCAAAAATTAGACCTAATTTGGCAACAACAATGTCATATTTTAGATTCAGTATTCCAAAAATACTCGTTTGTTCACAAATTGTTGACAATAAAAAAGAAAATATGTATGGGGGGTTAACAGGTTCCAATGCCTAGAGTGACAAACCTCTCCTTATTCTCTATCAAGTGACAATACTACCATCACCGGTGGGTGACACAGGGACAGGTAAACCAGTTCCTCACCACACATCTCATATCTTCCTGGACCCCTGAGGCTGCAAGATGGATGGAGTGGGAAATTGGGGTAAAATCTAATATGAAATTAGGTTTATACATCCAGTACTCACATTGACTTCAGTCACTGCAATGTCAACAAGGCTTCCGACCACTATAAGTGCATCAAACGTGTTCCAGGCATCACAGAAATAATGCTGGCAAGACAGAAAACCATAGATCATACTAAGGGTCTATTCACACGACAGAATTTCCGCGTGCGGAATTCCTCCTCAAATTATAGCCCATAGACTTCTATGGGATTCCGCACTCCCATTCAGACTTCTGAATTTCTGCTTGCGGATTTCCGCAAACGGAAATTCAGAAGTGTGAATGGGAGTGCGGAATCCCATAGAAGTCTATGGGCTATAATTTGAGGAGGAATTCCGCACGCGGAAATTCTGCCGTGTGAATAGACCCTAAGGGTGTAAACATATACTACAGCCTCAGCATATTATTTATTATAACTATACAGAGAGACAAGAGCAGGATAGTCACTTTAGAAGAGCAGGATAGTCACTTTAGAGGAGCAGGATAGTCATTTTAGAAGAGCAGGATAGTCATTTTAGAAGAGCAGGATAGTCATTTTAGAAGAGCAGGATAGTCATTTTAGAAGAGCAGGATAGTCATTTTATAGGAGCAGAATAGTCATTTTAGAAAAGCAGGATAGTCACTTTAGAAGAGCAGGATAGTAATTTTAAAAGAGCAGGATAGTCACTTTAGAGGAGCAGGATAGTCACTTTTAGAGGAGCAGGATAGTAACTTTTAGAAGAGCAGGATAGTCATTTTAGAAGAGCAGGATAGTCATTTTAAAAGAGCAGAGCAGGATAGTCATTTTAAAAGAGCAGGATAGTCACTTTAGAGGAGCAGGATAGTCACTTTAGAGGAGCAGGATAGTCACTTTTAGAGGAGCAGGATAGTCATTTTAAAAGAGCGGGATAGTCACTTTTAGAGGAGCAGGATAGTAATTTTAAAAGAGCGGGATAGTCACTTTAGAGGAGCAGGATAGTCACTTTAGAAGAGCAGGATAGTCATTTTAGAGGAGCAGGATAGTCAAACACAGCGGACTGACCTTAGGTCTGAATGTGATGAGTGGGATAGTCACTTTTAGAGGAGCAGGATAGTAATTTTAAAAGAGCGGGATAGTCACTTTAGAGGAGCAGGATAGTCACTTTAGAGGAGCAGGATAGTCACTTTTAGAGGAGCAGGATAGTAACTTTTAGAAGAGCAGGATAGTCATTTTATAGGAGCAGGATAGTCATTTTAGAGGAGCAGGATAGTCATTTTAAAAGAGCAGGATAGTCATTTTAGAGGAGCAGGATAGTCAAACACAGCGGACTGACCTTAGGTCTGAATGCGATGAGTTTCAGCACCATCTCCACAGTGAACAGCCCAGTAAAGACCATGTTCAGGATGTCCATGGCATAGTTAAATGGTGTTGACTGTTCATAGTGCTTCATAGCAAACAGAAAGAAAAAATGATTAATTATAATTAATTATTGGCAAACCTATTATGTCCTTAGATAAGAATTATAAAATACTAATCTAATATTAATACAGTATTATATCTAGAATTAGAAATCTTACTACTTATGTCATCATCTCACTAGGACACAAGAATCCAACACTTGATATCAATGCAGATTAAATGGGGGGTATCAGTCTGTAGAAATCCACTTGAGAGGCCTAAATATTAAATTGGCCGAGGTCCAATCCCTGGAAGCCCCCGCCAAGCAGCACTTTGAAGGTGTTATCCAGTAGTAGTTTTAGCCATCTTTGGGCTTCTATATGAGATTTATTATCTGGCGAGGGAGCTTATATGAGTCTGAATGCAGCACCAGAATGCAGCACCAGAGGCTCGTGATGTCACGGCCATGCCCCCTCCATGCAAGTCAATGGGAGGGGGCCTGACGGCATTAGATTAGAGCGTCGGGTGCAGCACCAGAGGCTCGTGATGTCAAGGCCATGCAAGTCAATGGGAGGGGGAGTGACGGCATTAGATTAGAGCGTCGGGTGCAACGCCCAAGGCTTGTGGCGTCACGGCCACGTCCCCTCAATTGCACTTGATGTCTGCTGTGCTGCAGCTGAGGTCACGTGGGGATTGCCCCCTTTAACATGGATTTAATAAACTTGTAGTTTTTGGGGGGGATTTTCCATTTTTCCGGGAGCTGGAGAGTCGATTAACCTTTAATAAAACTGATTTACATTACCAAGTGAGTATCTAAATAGTTCCTATAGATAAAACCATAATATATACACCTCACTACAGTCTACATAAACTATGATGTGTGATATATACATATATACAAATACTTACTGAAGATGTCATTTACCTGCATTGCCAGAGCAATGGTGTTAAGCAGAATAAGCACAAACATAATGTACTCGAAGCCGGTGGAGTTGACCATGTACCAAACTTTGTACTGAAATCTTTGTTTTGGGATATACCTGTGCAGAGGTTGGGCCTTTAGAGCATATTCCACACATTGTCTCTAAGGAGATAAAAACATTCAGTTCATAAAAATCTATTACTGGGAGCCGTCTATCACAGAGAGTAATATTCGGCCAGGATGAGGATTCTTAGGGTGGCCAAACACCTTCAGGTCACCGGAAAGTTGCTAAAACTTAAAGGGGTACTACAGTGGAAAACTTTTTTTTTTTTTTAAATCAACATGTGCCAGAAAGTTAAACAGATTTGTAAATTAAAAAAAAGGAAAGAGTCTCAGCTCACCTGGGGCGTGCACGGCTACCTCCAACCAAAGTAGAAAAAAATAGAAAAAGGCCAGCACGGCTGAATGAAATCTTCAAAGCTTTATTCACGAATCCTCGTTAAAAACCTTCATGGTGGCAGAAAGACACGGACATATACAAAAATAGAAATATTGCACATGGAAAAACAGTCCCAAACAAGGCTGACGCGTTTCAGGTTGCTATACCCTTACTCATAGCTTGCCAATACTCAAATGAGAATGCCTTATATACTGCAAGACCATCCCTTCCATTAGGAAGGGGAGGGACATCTTATGTCAGTGTGCAATCCAACACAAGTAAAACCAGGAAAATACATGTATCATTAAAAAATTCACATATAAAATCCAATAGGACTAAATAACAGCTATGGGAAACAAAACAAGTGGTGGACTTTTTAGTAATGTAGTATTAAGTCCGTCTTGTTATTCAGGCCATGCGGATATGTACAATTCAACAAGTAAATCCACATAATCTCTCTGTTATGAAGAATACGTATAAGATCACCTCCTCTTTTACTTCTTTTGATTTTTTCAATGCCATAAAAGCGCAAGGACGATATGTCTGAATTATGTTTAAGAAAGAAGTGTTTTGAGACATTAGACATGCTAGGTGTCAAAGGACCTGCGGCATGCCTGATATGCTCCTGCATTCTCTTTTTTAAGGTGCGTTTGGTGCTACCTACATAATCCATTTTACAAGTAGTGCAGGTGACTCTATATATAATGAAGGTACTATCGCAGTTAATAAACTCGCGAATCATATGGACTTTACCATCTATTGTGCCTTCTATTTTATTGCCCTTTGTTGCATAGGGGCACACGACACACCTTGCGTTACCGCACTTATGGAAACCTTTAATTTTCAGCCAGGTTGACTGCTCCTCCTCTACACAAACCATACTAGGAACCTATGCAACAAAGGGCAATAAAATAGAAGGCACAATAGATGGTAAAGTCCATATGATTCGCGAGTTTATTAACTGCGATAGTACCTTCATTATATATAGAGTCACCTGCACTACTTGTAAAATGGATTATGTAGGTAGCACCAAACGCACCTTAAAAAAGAGAATGCAGGAGCATATCAGGCATGCCGCAGGTCCTTTGACACCTAGCATGTCTAATGTCTCAAAACACTTCTTTCTTAAACATAATTCAGACATATCGTCCTTGCGCTTTTATGGCATTGAAAAAATCAAAAGAAGTAAAAGAGGAGGTGATCTTATACGTATTCTTCATAACAGAGAGATTATGTGGATTTACTTGTTGAATTGTACATATCCGCATGGCCTGAATAACAAGACGGACTTAATACTACATTACTAAAAAGTCCACCACTTGTTTTGTTTCCCATAGCTGTTATTTAGTCCTATTGGATTTTATATGTGAATTTTTTAATGATACATGTATTTTCCTGGTTTTACTTGTGTTGGATTGCACACTGACATAAGATGTCCCTCCCCTTCCTAATGGAAGGGATGGCCTTGCAGTATATAAGGCATTCTCATTTGAGTATTGGCAAGCTATGAGTAAGGGTATAGCAACCTGAAACGCGTCAGCCTTGTTTGGGACTGTTTTTCCATGTGCAATATTTCTATTTTTGTATATGTCCGTGTCTTTCTGCCACCATGAAGGTTTTTAACGAGGATTCGTGAATAAAGCTTTGAAGATTTCATTCAGCCGTGCTGGCCTTTTTCTATTTTTTTCAGATTTGTAAATTACTTCTATTAAAAAAAAATCTTAATCCGTCCAGTACTTATTAGCTGCTGAATACTACAGAGGAAATGGTTTTCTTTTTGAAACACAGAGCTGTCTGCTGACATCACGAGCACAGTGCTCTCTGCTGACATCTCTGTCCATTTTAGGAACTGTCCAGAGCAGCATATGTTTGCTATGGGGATTTTCTCCTACTCTGGACAGTTCCTAAAATGGAGAGGCTGTCCAGGCATGCTGGGAATTGTAGTTTGGCAACAGCTGGAAGCACACTGGCTGGGAAATGCTGGTCTAGTGTCTTGTGCCGGATCACCTGGTTCTTGTCCAGCTCACAGTTCTTGTATTCCTGTTCACCCTGAGCTCGAAAGGTTATGATGACAAAACCCACGAAAATGTTCATCATGAAGAAGGCGATAATGATGATGTAGACGATGAAAAAGATGGAGATTTCCACGCGGTAATTGTAAATGGGTCCAACGTTTTCCCCATTGGCATCGATTGCTTTATACAACAGCCTAAAGGAAGAATAAGACATGAGAAATCTTATGGTTAATGACAATGGAAAGAGGCACAGATTCATTCAGTATTAGGCAGAATTTCAGAGCGTAATTCTGCAGGAATATTCTGCTCGGAAATTCCGTGGCAGCAGAGTCCCATTATTTTCAATGGGATTTTGCTGCACTGTCAGGGCTGGTGCAAGGATTTTTGCCACCCTAGGCGAAAGATAATTTTGCCGCCTCTTGACCCCGCCCATTTGGTCCGCCCTTTGACACTCCCCACCTTACTACT
Organism: Hyla sarda; assembly: GCF_029499605.1. NCBI lineage: Eukaryota > Metazoa > Chordata > Amphibia > Anura > Hylidae > Hyla > Hyla sarda. The sequence continues at coordinate 17,291,375 of NC_079197.1, forward strand.
GGGGTGACACACTGTAACAAACTTCCTCCTCATGGGGCGGATGTATGGAGGTGCGTGCAATGTCAGGATGCTGAACAGAACTGACTGTCTGGCCTCAGAGGTGGCACTGCGCTCCTAGAGCAGGCTGAAGAATGCAGATTACTATGGTATCGGGGGAAGGCGATGGTGGTGCTGGCTGGGTGATTGCTTCGGGGGAGCGGTGGGTGCTTTGGATTCTGGCTGGCTACTAACTTTCTTGCAGCGAGCCGAGCGACACCCACATCAGGAGGGCGCTCTAGGCAGCTGCCTATTTTGCCTATAGGCAGGACCGGCCCTGTGCACTGTAAGTAAAAGTAAAAACAAATGATAAATTCCCCCAATGTCTCCAGGATCTGTTAGGTGCTGGAGCAATGGTCTTTAACCTGTGACTGTCCAGATGCCATAGAGGAAGACTATGTGGCTGCTATGGGCTCCCAGCAGAGGAGGAGGCCCAAGCCTGGTTGGTCTCATTCCTGGTAATAAAAAGCAGAGGACTGCATTTTCTGCAAATACAAGGATAGAGGTCATCGCCAAATAGTCAGCGGAAATAACCATGAGACCTTTTTGTCCTGGAGGCCAAAATCAGATGCCACAATAGGAGTCCTATTTGCTATGAGGCCCTTTTCTCCTATATATGTCATTGTTGTCTCTCATTGACTTACGCTGGCCAGCCCTCAAAGGTGGACACGGTGAAAAGAGCCATCATTCCGGACAGGACATTGTCGAAGTTGAATTCGCTGTTGTGCCAGATTCTCTCTCGTACCATCGGGTGGGTGACATCTCCTTCCTTGTACACGATGAATGTGCCCCTGTGGGATGAAGAGGAGAAAGTTATCATTGTTCTTTATATTTCATGTTCTTTACATGTATGTATCCATATTTTAGAACAGAGGTCTCCAAATTGTGGCCCTCCAGATGTTGCAAAACTACAATTCCCAGCATGCCCGGACAGCCAACGGCTGTCCGGGCATGTTGGGAATTGTAGTTTTGCAATATCTGGAGGGCTACCACTTGAAGGCCACTGTTCTAGAAGATATCTGTATGTATATATAGTCTTAGGTTCTGTTTACATTGAATTGGTTTTACAGGATTTATGACAGATCTGTTATGCTCTATGGTACACCAATGGGTCCATTTTTTATTTATTTATTTATTTTTTTACTGGTCAGAATAGTGCAGCATGTTACGCAATTCTGTCAAAGAAAAAAAAAAAAAAGCAGAATACTAAGGTTACTCCCTTGCACCATTTCATCACCCCTTGTGCAATTTCATCACCACCTTGTCCCACTTCATCGCCTCCTTGTGCCATTTCATCACCTACTTGTGCCATCTCATCACCCCCTTGCACCATTAAATGACCCCCTTGTACCATTTAATCACCCCCTTGTGTCATTTTATCACCCCCTTGTGCCATTTCATCAGCCCCCTTGTCCCATTTTATCAGCCCCCTTGTGCCATTTCATAACCCCTTGTGTCATTTTATCACTCCCTTGTGCCATTTCATCAGCCCCCTTGTCCCATTTTATCAGCCCCCTTGTCCCATTTCATAACCCCTTGTGTCATTTCATCACCCCCTTGTGCCATTTCATCAGCCCCCTTGTCCCATTTTATCAGCCCCCTTGTACCATTTCATCACCCCCTTGCATTATTTCATCACCCACTTGTGCCATTTCATCAGCCCCCTGTGGCATTTCAGAGGTTTGCGGTACTTTGTGGGATTTTGCAGGACCCACTGTATGTTCTGTGACCACCCGCTCCCATAAGTTTTATATAGGGTCCCGCAGGACCTGTGGAATCCCAATTCCATTGTACTTACTTGCACTGCTCCGGCATATGCTTGGCTTCATCGGTGCAACTGAAGAACTTGCCCTTTGGAGAGAAAGAAAAGAGGTGAAAAGAGGGACGGACGGTCTATCAAAGAGGCAAGGTTATAGGGAAGATGTCACTTTAGGTGTATGACATTTATGAAGCCTTTGATGTCACAAAATGTTTAAATATTACAAACTATAAGCAGCAACTGTAGAATTAAAGGAGTGCTCTAGGGAACTGAACTTAGCAAACACAGTATAGGGGTAAGTGTTTGATTGCGGGGGGGGGGGGGGGGGGGGTCCGACTGATGGAATCCCCCCCGCAATCTCCTGTAAGGGGCTTCAGCTACTTACAAGTCCTCGGTGTGCTCCAGGCCCTGCCTTCCTAGACGAGAGCAAGTGACAGCCCGCTCAGCCAATCACTGGCCACAGCTATGTCCCGCCTCATTGGGGATTGGTTGAGTGGGCCATCACTTTCTCTCCTTCAGGAAAGTGGGGACCAGAGGGTGTTGAGAGAATGGTAAGCAGCCAGGGCCCCTGTACAAAAAGATTGCGAGGGGGATTCCAATGGTCAGACCCCACCGCATTCACACATTTGTCCCCTATCCTGTTTTTGGGAATAAGTTATTTTTTGATTGAAAATAACTTTATTTGGAATGAATCGTCAATCACATATACAATAAATAATAATGACAAGTGATAAGTTCAGATCCCTCAAGTACCCATTTAAATATGAAAGTGTCACCATCGGGACCCTTCTCTCATCTTTATTTGCCAACATTAGAGAGAAAACCCAGTGCAATGGCATAGGCCCAACCTGAGCTCTCCGTATGGTAAATTGGCAAATAGGTTCTTATATATGCAAAATAGACAAATGTATGGTTTTTACCTTAAAGAGTTGAACGCCGATACAGGCGAACATGAACTGGAGGAGAGTGGTGACTATCATAATGTTACCGATAGTGCGGATAGCAACAAACACACACTGGACCACATGCTGGAAAACAAAGGGACAATTCATGAGCCCCATAATAAGAGTCTACAGTCCCCTGACCATAGTCTACAGTCCCCTGACCAGAGTCTACAGTCCCCTGACCAGAGTCTACACTCCCTTGACAAGTGTCTACACTCCCCTGACCAGAGTCTACACTTCCCTGACCAGAGTCTACACTTCCCTGACCAGAGTCTACACTCCCCTGACCAGAGTCTACACTCCCCTGACCAGAGTCTACACTCCCCTGACCAGAGTCTACACTCCCCTGACCAGAGTCTACACTCCCCTGACCAGAGTCTACACTCCCCTGACCAGAGTCTACACTCCCCTGACCAGAGTCTACAGTCCCCTGACCAGAGTCTACACTCCCCTGACCAGAGTCTACACTCCCCTGACCAGAGTCTACACTCCCCTGATCAGAGTCTACAGTCCCCTGACCATAGTCTACACTCCCTTGACAAGAGTCTACAGTCCCCTGACCAGAGTCTACACTCCCATGACCAGAGTCTACACTCCCCTGACCAGAGTCTACAGTCCCCTGACCATAGTCTACACTCCCCTGACCATAGTCTACACTCCCCTGACCATAGTCTACACTCCCCTGACCATAGTCTACACTCCCCTGACCAGAGTCTACAGTCCCCTGACCATAGTCTACAGTCCCCTGACCATAGTCTACACTTCCCTGACCACCTAACATCTCACATAACTTTAAGGGGGGTTGTCCCATCCTAACAATATTCTAGTCAGACCCTCACATAAGGATAAAAGGATAGGCCATGGATAGGCCAAAGGAAAGGATAGGGGATAAGATGTCTGATTGCGGGGGTCCCGCCACTGGGGACCCCCGCGATCTCTCCTTCTGAGTGGCAGCCTGGAGCTATGTTTGCTCTGTGGCTAATGATGGGCGATACAGGGGATGGGGTATTGTGACGTCATGGCCCCACCCCCTTGTGACATCACGCCTCGCCCCCTCAATGCAAGTTGATGGGAGGGGGCGTGATGACTGCCACGCCCCTCCCATTGATTTGCATTGAGGGGGCGGGCATTACATCACGAGGGGGCAGGGCCGTGATGTCACAATACCCCGTCCCCTGTATCGTCCATCATTAGCCACAGAGCAAACATAGCTCCAGGCTCCTGATGTATGGGGGTGCAGCAGGAGAGATCACGGTGGCCCCTAGCGGTGGGACCCCCGCGATCAGGCGATCAGACATCTTATCCCCTATTCTTTGGATAGGAGATAAGATGTCTTGGGGCGGAGTACCCTTTAAGAATCCCCTGATATAGAATACATGAATAAAAGCCGATTTTGTTATTTTCTTACCTTTAGCCCCTTGGCTCGGTTAATGGCTCTCAGTGGACGTAGCACTCTGAGTACTCGGAGGATCTTTACCACGGAGATGGCACTTGAGCTGCAGATATCGACACACGCAGTTTAGCATTTGCATTAACTTTATTCTAAATTCCCTTATATAACATTGAGACTGTCTGGGCATGCTGGGAGTTGTAGTTTTACAACAGCTGGAGGCACACTGGTTTGGAAACACTGTTCTAATAGTAGACTGCAAGCCACCTCCCTGAGGTGTCAAAACAGAATTGCAGCACAAACAACAAATGGATCCAGTTTGTGCTATTAAAAACTTTTTTTTAAATGTCCATGTATATAAAATTTACTGACGTGTTTCTGGCATCTAGACACCATTCATCATGAGCCATGATTAAGGTGTCTAGGCACCAGAAATCGGTGTTCCAGCTGCTATGAGATTTTCTGTATACATGGACAAATCAATAAAGTTAGATGTTTTTATCTGCACCTGCTGTATCCAGTTGTGGTATGGGGTGTAATGCAAAGGGCAGATGGAATTATCCTAGGGTCAGATGGCATTAACCCCTTGTATTCGTGATGCCAGGGCGTGGTTTATCCTCAATACCACCCGAAGGTATACCGCTGGATTCTGGATTAGGCACCGGGGCAATAATGACTCCGACGCCAAGTTACGGATAACGGTAGCTTTACTGAGGGTAGACAGATGGTAAAGTCTATACAGTTAAGCCAGGGCCCACAGAGGTGACCAGTGACTCAGAGACCTTAAGGGCTTGCTGGGACTTGTAGTAGATGGGGTCAATTTAATGCAGGCCACATTGACTTGACAAATGTTGACTGTGACTGACTTGACTTGTGACTGATGACTGACAAGACTGTGACTGTCGCTTACTTGCAGGTTTGTAGCTTGTGGCTGCAGACTGGACTTGAGGCTCCTATGACTCTGGGTACGACTTGACTGGACCTCAGCAGGAAGCGAGAGAGAGAGAGAGAGCAGAGGCTCCACCCAGGGCTTTTATGGGGGAGGCTCTGGGGGGATCCCATTGGTCACCCTTAACTCACCTGGTCACTGATACCTCCTGGGTAACAATCACATGACAACTCACATGGTAACAGTCTTAAACTGACAACGCTTTCTGAACACATTACATGGTATAATACATTAGAAACATTTACATGGGGGGGACAGATGCAAGGGGGGCCCAGGGGACACTGTAGGGAGGCTGCCTGACAGGACAGCAAGGGTACGGGGTAACACCTCCTGTACTGGGCCACCGCACATTCCTTCTTTGTTCTGCAAGTCAATTGGTGTCCTGGATCGTGAATATGGGATCTGTGCATCAGCAGTTGAGACCCCCTATAGCGGGGTGAGTTGGTCACAACAGAATACAGGCCTTCTTAGCAATAAACTGTATTCTGGGGGTCTCCCACTCTCATTAGAGCATTCTCACACCACTGAAGGAAATCTAAACACATGGGACAGCCATTGGCTTAGTATTTGTGTGCACCAACGTGAAATACGCTGTGGATGAGCCCTTTGTGAACCTGCTCTTAAAGGGGTACTCAGGTGAAATTTTTTTTTTTTAATCAACTGGTACCAGAAAGTTAAACAGATTTGTAAATTACTTCTATTAACAAATCTTAATCCTTCCAGTAGTTATCAGCTGCTGTATTCTCTAGAGGAAGTTCTTTTCTTTTTGAATTTCTTTTCTGCCTGACCACAGTGCTCTCTGCTGACACCTCTGTCTGGGCTGGTTCTGCCTATAGGCAAAATAGGCAGCCGCATAGAGCGCCCTCTTAATAGGGGCACCGATCTGCCCACTGCAAGAAAGTTAGCAACCAGCCAGCATCTGAAGCACCCGCCGCTCATCTGAATCACCCACTCAGTCAGAACCACCATAGTGTGAGGAGGGGTTTGTTACAGTGTGTCACCCCAGTAGTAAGGTGATTACATGTGGAAGATATTTGTAACAGTGTGTCACCCCAATACTAAGGTTGGTTGTGTCAATAGGCGGAGCCAATGGGCTGAGACAAGGGGCGGCAAAATTAGCTTTCCCCTAGGGTGGCAAAAATCCTTGCACCAGTCCTGGTTCTGACTGGAGCGAGGCGGGGTAAGCTGCTGCCAGATTATTTTGGAGCTGGCCTATATATAAGGAGAACTAGGGCTGTATTCACATGTTGATTGTGGCTAATTAGTGCTACCGCAGCCAATTACTACATGCGTTTCTGCAGCGAATTACCAAAATGGCTTGTTTAACCACGATTATGCAAATCTCACTAATGGCGGTAGTTTTGGTCATTTGCAGGGAAAAACTGCATGCGATAATTAGCTGCGGTAAAGCTAATTAGCCGCAACATGTGAACACAGCTGGAAGGATTAGGCAGCCCAAACCATGCCCAAACCTTACCTCTGCTGGCATCATGTCAGTTCTAACATTTTTTCTAATGTATATGGGCCATATGACCTAATATCAAAACTGGGGCTCACTTTATAACTTGCGTCCGATACACCCCATCCCGAGCAGTGAATGTCAGAATGAGTCAGTAGCAGAGCAGAGGGATTTGTGAGCCAAAAACAGAAGCTAGACACATAAAAAAGACATGTAAAGAATCTGCACGACCTAGGGGGTCATATATAGAGGCATTATTTTTACTCTGTAAATACAGATGCACCAACGTGAAATACGCTGTGGATGAGCCCTGTGTGAACCTGCTCTTAAAGGGGTACTCAGGTGAAATTTTTTATTTATTTTTTTTTTAAATCAACTGGTACCAGAAAGTTAAACAGATTTGTAAATTACTTCTATTAACAAATCTTAATCCTTCCAGTAGTTATCAGCTGCTGTATTCTCTAGAGGATGTTCTTTTCTTTTTGAATTTCTTTTCTGTCTGACCACAGTGCTCCCTTCTGACACCACTGTCCATTTTTGGGACTGTCCAGAGCAGGAACAGATCCCCATAGAAAACCTATCCTGCTCTTGACAGTTTCTGACATGGACAGAGGTGTCAGCAGAGAGCACTGTGGTCAGACTGGAAAGAACTACACAACTTCCTCTAGAGCATACAGCGGCTGTTAAGTACTGGAAGGATTAAGATTTTTATATAGAAGTAATATACAAATCTGTTTAACTTTTTGGCACCAGTTGATTTAAAAAAATAAAAATAAATGTTTTCCACTGGAGCACCCCTTTAAAGGGGAAATCTAGCCAAAAACAATCTTCTCGTTTGTCAGAGATCTGATATGACAGATGATCAAAGGAGATTGAGTTTGGTGAAGTATCTCAGCTTACCCCTGACTTTTAATAAAAGGACCCCTATGGCAGCGCTCAGATGATTTTTATTGAGTTCCCCTTTAACAAGACCTGTTTTGTGACCTTTTTGCTTGAATTTGATTCTGTCCCCTGTAGAAGGAATAAGGAAAGAAACAAATGTTCCTGACTCACTGAATCCCAAAGGAGATGAGAGACACGCTAACAACAAGCAGATCCAGGAGGTTGAACCAGTTTCTGCAGAATGAGCCTTTGTGCAGGAAGGCACCATACGCCGTCATCTGGAGGAGACACAAGAGGTGAGGAGAAAGGGAACATTATATAGAAAAACAAAATAATAACAGGAAAGCAAAAAATCACATTGTGTATGGTCACTAGGAGGACACAGCTATATAGGATGAAATATGGAAATGTTTTGTTATTACCTAAAAGAAGTGCAGCAGGTAGTGTACACAATTGTGAGTGTGAACAGAACCTTACTGCTTTTCATTCCCTCATGTATATATGTCCATCATCCTGCGGCATTTACCTCCTGCACTGTCACAGAGCACTGGAGAAAAACGGATTCATTTAAATAGGATAGTTCACCTTCAAGTTGGGCATGACGGAGGGGTGCCGGACAGGGGAACGCATCTTGCTGCATTCCTCTGTAGGGCACCCCTGCAACATGTCCAGCCTGCAATATGGCCGCCAGATGCTGAACAACTGATGACAACTTTTGTCATCAGTTGTGGCCTCAGTTATAGCGAGTTTAAAGGGGTACTCTGGTGGAAAACAATTTTTTTTTTAAAGAGCACCTATCATGATCTAAACTCTTCTTAATAACCCCCCCCCCCATCTGTCCCTGACTCTCACTGACACTATCCCCGTGTTTTTTTTCATTCAAAACCCCCTCTTTCTTCCTGATTTATTGTCTTCTTGGCTGCTCATTCAGCCATCCTAGTGTGAGGGAGGAAGGGGGCGTGGCCCGACATAGAGGCTGTGAACACAGCAGCCGGCAGTTCTGAATCTTTTCCCCTCTGTTTACAACTGCATGTGCAGAGAGAAGAAAGATCGAGCTCTGATAGTAAAATGAATGAGGGCATGAGTCAGGAGTATTCCCTGCTGTGCTATGAGCACAGTGCTGGCTCTTGCCTGTCTGATTGACAGGCAGGGAGCAGTGCTGAGCTTGTCTGTGTCCCAGCTGCAGTCTGAGATTTAGGACTCCAGCATGAGTCTGAAATCTATAAAAAGGGCTTGCGGCCAGGACTGGTAGGGAGACCCCTAGTGGTAATTTTTTCAAAGTGGAAAATTAAATATAAAGAAGCATATTTTTTTAATAACATGCAGTTGGAAAGTTTTTCTGCATACATTAATTTATAATATATCAAAAAAAAATCTCAAATTTTGATGAAAGGTACCCTTTAAATCAACTGGTGCCAGATTTAATAACAAATAGATGTAATAACAAATTTGTAAATTACTTCTGTTTTAAAAATAAAATCCTACAGTACTTCAGCTGCTTTATACTACAGAGGAAGTTCTTTTCTTTTTTGAATTTCCTTTTTTGTCTGACCACAGTGCTCTCTGCTGACACCTCTGTCCATGTCAGGATCTGTCCAGAGCAGGAGAGGTTTGCTATGGGAATTTGCTCCTACTCTGGACAGTTCCTGACATGGACAGAGGTGTCAGCAGAGAGCACTGTGGTCGGACTGGAAAGAACTACACAACTTCCTCTGGAGCATACAGCAGCTGATTAGTACTGGAAGGATTAAGATTTTTAAAGAGAAGTAATTTACAAATCTGTATAACTTTCTGGCACCAGTTGATTAAAAAATATTTTTTCCAGCGGAGTACCCCTTTAAGGTCAGGTTCACTAAACCGGACACTGGACATATGTGAATCCATACTAATATTAATATTATCAGAATCACTATAAGGCACAGTTCACACGAGTGACATGGCTGCTGTTTATGCCAAGAGCCATGATTCTGTTTCCACTTTCTTATAGATCCAGATTAACACCTATATGTCCAGGTTCCAGTATTCTTTCCGTCAAAAATCGCACTACAGACTGCCCTGTTTTTAGGGTATTTTTAACACTTTGGTGGACTTAGTGCAAAGGAATCATGAATATTGTTTACTGTATTCCAATGTCTTGTGATTGGAGCTTATGGTAGTGTTTCCCAACCAGTGTGCCTACAACTGTTGCAAAACTCCAACTTACAGCATGCCCAGACAGCCGAAGGCTGTCTGGACATGCTGTTAGTAGTAGTTTTGCAACAGCCGGAGGCACACTGGTTGGGAAACACTGTTCTAATAGTAGACTGCAAGCCACTTTCCTGAGGTGTCGCAGCAGAACTGCAGAACAAACAATTAATGGATCCAGCAGGTGCAGTTAAAAACTTATTTTCTCACCCAACATGTTTCTGGTACCTATGCACTCTTACTCATGAGCCATGATTAAGAGGGCATAGACATCAGAAATGCGTCGGTGTTCCGGCTACTAAGTGATTTTCTGTATACATGGAAATTTTAATAAAGTAAGAAGTTGTAGTTGTGCAACAGCTGGAGGCACACTGGTTGGGAAACACTGGCCTACTGTTGTACACTAGGGCCTACTGGATATTGGGGCCCATGGTGATCTGGGTAAGTATGCTCTACACTTCTCAATCTTGGGAAGGGAAAGACTATGGGTCAATGATCACAGGAAAGCTCACATACATCTACATATGATTCTAACCACGTGTAGTTAATGGAGTAGTCCAGTTTAGATAAATGTATCCCCTATGCACAGATTAGAGGACAAGTGTCGGATTGCAAGGGTCCGAATGCTGGGACACCCCGTGATCTACTGCCCGGCTTCCCGGCATTCCCCATGCACGGAGTGGTGGCCAACACAGTCACTCCATGCATCTCTATGGGAGAGCTGAAGATACACGAGTGCAGAACCTTGGCTTTCCCACAGAGATGCATGAAGGGCACGTGCCGACCAGGACTGGTGGAAAGATCTTTGCCACCCTAGGCAAAAGCTAATTCTGCTGCCCCCTTGACTCAACCCATTGGCTCTTCCCTTTTACATGCCCCACTTTATTACAGGGGTGACAAATTAACAAACTAACCTCCTCATGTAATCACATTACTACTGGGGTGAGCAGTTGCTATCAGGACCTAGAGACAGTGTGCAATTATTTTCTTGCAGTGGACAGAGCGGCGCCCCCATCAAGAAGGTGCTCTAGACAGCTGCCTATTTTGCCTATAGGTGGAGCCGACCCTGGTGCCGACCCCACTCTGTGCACGAGGAGAGCTGAAGCACTGTGCAGGAGATCATGGGGGTGGGGCTTGTTAGGTGAAGGGGTCCCAGCGGTCAGACCCCCTGTGAACTGACACTTATCCCCTATCCTTAGGATAGGGGATAAATTGTACTAAAACTGGATAACCCCTTTAATGCATAGTTACATAGTTAGTACGGTTGAAAAAAGACACATGTCCATCAATAAACAGAGAAAAGTAACAAAAATTGAAAAAAGACAAACATTAAGCAACACACATACTAGAAGATGACCCTAAGAAAAAAAGGAGGTAATGGATGAGGGCAAAACACAAGGAGGAATATGTTCCCACCTTCAGTAGAATCTCCACTGTGAAGATGGAGGTGAAAGCATAGTCGAAATAACCCAGAATCTGCAAAAACAAAACAAAACCTATAGTATGGTATATAAGATATCAGATATGTTACCATATGCTTTGATACATATTAATGGTACTCACATGATTACGGAAAGAGTGGGCACGTATTGGATCTTCGGCTGCCAGGGAGATGCTGCTCAGGATGATGAAGACCAGGATGAGGTTGGTGAAAATATGGTGATGAATCAATCGATGACATCCAACTCTGAGCCTGGAATAGGCAGGTAGAGAGAGAAGCGGGAACCCAGAAGGAAATGTAATAATATTGTATATATTGTAATATAAAACATATATTCCCAATATAAATAGAGATTTGACTGTAATACAGCAATAGGAGAGGCCAAAGACATCTCCTTGGGTCTAAGCTCAATCTATGCAAGTTGGAGAACAGTGTCCATCACATGGCTATGGACTCCACTAACACTGGTCATGTCTTTGGGTCATCTGCCCATTTGTAACTTTTTGTTACCTTTAGGATAAAGTTCTCATTCAATGACCTTACCCTAGAACAATGCTTCTCAAACTGCTTCTTCAAGGCCTCACCAGCCAAACCATGGGTCGTTCTACAGTCATACCAAAGAAAAACAAGTAGAATACCACCAGTACCAGCCACAGAATATCTAGTACCAGCCACTAAGCTTACAGTACCAGCCAACCTTGAGTCTCCACTACCAGCCATATAGCACTAATACCATCCACTGAGCCTTCAGTACAAGCCATAGACCTGCAGAACCAGCCACTGAGCCTCCAGTACAAGCCACAGAGCCATTACTCACAGCCACAGAGCCACTAGTCCCAGCCACAGACCCCCGGTACCAGCCACTGAGCCTCCAGTACAAGCCACAGAGCCATTACTCACAGCCACAGAGCCACTAGTCCCAGCCACAGACCCCCGCTACCAACCACTGAGCCTCCAGTACCAGCCATTGACCTCTGGTACAAGTCACTGAGTCTATTGTACCAGCCATAGTCCTCTAGTACCAGCCACTGAGCCTCCATTACCTGCCATAGATCTTTAGTACCAGCCACCTACACTCCAGTACCAGCCATAGACCTCCAGTACCAGTCACTGAGCTTCCAGTACAAGCCTTTGCCCCCTGATACAAGTCCCTGCGTCTCCAGTACCAGCCATAGGCCTCTTGTTTCAGCAACTGAGCCTCCAGTACCAGCCAAAGTATCAACGACTGAACCTTCAGTAAAGACCAAATTGCCAAAAGTAGACTCTTACTATCACCTCCTTCTCCCACAGGAGGAAGCTAACTTGTAAATTCCTTTTCTTTTATCAATGTGCACAATGCAATGTCTTCCTGCATAATGGATAAATCGAGTGCCACGGAAATGTGTCTTCCTGAATTCTTGACCAAAGGTAGGCATAATTTGTGTTGTGCCTTAATATTGAGGCTAGCCTCACATCTCTAGAAGCCCTGTTTTTTAGTATCCATGGACCAAGTACAATGGTCCCTCAACTAACAATATTAATTGGTTTCAGGACGACCATTGTATGTTGAGACCATAACTCTGTAGAAAACCTCGTTATTGGTTCTGAAACCACCAAAATGTCATCCGAAAATAGGAAAAAGTGAGGATTAACCAAATATAATAGATAACTAATACATATAAAGCAAGTCCTTCCATATAAAAGTAATAAAGATCTGCTGGGAGCTGTAATCACTGTCTGTGTAGAGGACAGGAGCTTCTTCAGGGTCCTGTACAGTACACAGTGTCCTAAAAAAGTAACATGGAGCCGCCCTCACCTGGTGTCCAAAGGAGCAGCTAATCCTGGTACAGGTAAAGAGTACAGAACATGTAATACCTCCCTGTACTGTAGGGGGCGCTACCAGACACCAGTCAGTGCACACACTTCAGTAATACAGGTAAAGAGTACAGAACATGTAATACCTCCCTGTACTGTAGGGGGCGCTACCAGACACCAGTCAGTGCATACACTTCAGTAATACAGGTAAAGAGTACAGAACATGTAATACCTCCCTGTACTGTAGGGGGCACTACCAGACACCAGTCAGTGCATACACTTCAGTAAATACAGGTAAAGAGTAGTACAGAACATGTAATACATCCCTGTACTGTAGGGGGCGCTACCAGACACCAGTCAGTGCATACACTTCAGTAATACAGGTAAAGAGTAGTACAGAACATGAAGTACCTCCCTGAACTGTAGGGGGCACTACCAGACACCAGTCAGTACATACACTTCAGTAATACAGGTAAAGAGTAGTACAGAACATGAAGTACCTCCCTGAACTGTAGGGGGCACTACCAGACACCATTCAGTACATACACTTCAGTAATACAGGTAAAGAGTACACAACATGTAATACCTCCCTGTACTGTGGGGTGCGCTACCAGACACCAGTCAGTGCATGCACTTCAGTAATACAGTAAAGCGTAGTACAGAACATGTAATACCTCCCTGTACTGTAGGGAGTGCTACCAGACACCAGTCAGTGCATGCACTTCAGTAATACAGGGGTTTTACCAGTGAAATGTCCATTCTGGTTGGTCAGATCTTCCGGCCATTGACAAGTATCACAGATCTGGACTGTCTGTACATTGTATGGTGAGTCTGGTATCAAGTTACAATGGTCCAGAAAAGACCGAAAATATTGTAACCTGAGGCCATTGTGAGTTGAGGGATCACTGTATGCTCAAAGAGTTTAGACATCATTCCTGGACCACTAGTATGTCATGGAATGTTTTCCAAGCAAGGTGCCTCCAACTGTTGCAAAACTACAACTCCCTGCATGCCCGGACAGCCGAAGGCTGTCCGGGCATGCTGGGAGTTGTAGTTTTGCAATAGCCGGAGGCACACTGATTGGGAAACAGTGATGTAATGTGTTATAACCAGATATTGAAGATGTGTCTGTAATAGCCCAGATTGCCCCAACCCAAAATAGATGCCCCCTGTACAGATAATACTACACATATATATAACTTAGACAAGTAACAGTAGGATGAAGCCGCTCACGGGTTGGTGTTGCTCAGAATGAAGAAGGCGCTTCCCTCTGGGATTGGAAGAACTTTCTCCTTTGGTGCAAACTCTGCAAGTTTATCCAGGTGAGAATCCGGTAGACTTCCCTCTTCTTCTTCCTCTTCTTCAGCTGTCGAGGGCGTGAAGAGACATTTCGTAATTTCATTGTAAAATTTGGAATTGTAATAAATATTGCAAGACAGCGCGGCAATGTCTACTTACACTGCTCACTTCCCTCTTCTTCCTCGTGATCTTCTTCATTTGCAGCCTGAAGGATGAATATACGAGCATTGTTTGAGATTAGAAAAATACATTTGCCTTTTTTTTCCCCGGAAACAGCGCCACTCAGGGGCTGATCCTGGTATTGCAGTACAGCCCCATGCAAGTAAATGCCACTGGGATGCAACACATACACGACCCATGGACAAGAACAGAATGATTCTCAAACCTCTTATGGAAATTGTTATATAGGGTATAAAATGCGTTACCTTAGATGAGCTGTCTTCTTTCTTCCCTGACTTCTTGCCTCCCCTGAAAGTAAATACAAATAGAGGTGTTGTCCAAGTCTGCAGACAGTAAATATGGCCGTACATCTCAGATGTCACTCAAATGCTTGTTTTTACAACAATTATTACTCCTGACCCCTCTCCCCATGCATGGGACTCCAGCTGTTGCAAAACTACAACTTCCAGCATGCCCAGCTTCTCTTGCTCTATAACCTGATACCTGCAGATTGTACTGTATTGTATATATCATCTGCTCAGCTCCTCCTGCTCTATAACATTATACCTGCAGATTGTATTGTATTTATCTTCTGCTCAGCTCCTCCTGCTCTATAACTTGATACCTGCAGATTGTACTGTATTGTATATATCATCTTCTCAGCTCCTCCTGCTCTATAACATGATACCTGCAGATTGTACTGTATTGTATATATCATCTTCTCAGCTCCTCCTGCTCTATAACATGATACCTGCAGATTGTACTGTATTGTATATATCATCTGCTCAGCTCCTCCTGCTCTATAACATGATACCTGCAGATTGTACTGTATTGTATATATCATCTGCTCAGCTCCTACTGCTCTATAACATGATACCTGCAGATTGTACTGTATTGTATATATCATCTGTTCAGCTCCTCCTGCTCTATAACATGATACCTGCAGATTGTACTGTATATAATCTGCTCAGCTCCTCCTGCTCTTTAACATGTTACCTGCAGATTGTACTGTATTGTGTATATCATCTGCTCAGCTCCTCCTGCTCTATAATATGATACCTGCAGATTGTACTGTATTGTATACATAATCTGCTCAGCTCCTCCTGCTCTATAACATGTTACCTGCAGATTGTACTGTATTGTATATATCATCTGCTCAGCTCCTTCTGCTCTATAACATGTTACCTGCTGATTATACTGTATTGTGTATATCATCTGCTCAGCTCCTCCTGCTCTATAACATGATACCTGCAGATTGTACTGTATTGTATATATCATCTGCTCAGCTCCTCCTGCTCTATAACATGATATCTGCAGATTGTACTGTATTGCATATATCATCTGCTCAGCTCCTCCTGCTCTATAACATGATACCTGCAGATTGTACTGTTCTGTATATATCATCTGCTCAGCTCCTCCTGCTCTATAAGCATAAGCTCAGGCAGCATGTTTAATGTGAAAGGTTCCCTTTTAAGGTCATAACTACATTTTACTAGATTTCATAAATAGTCCCAGATTTATTTGCTGGTCTGGTGTTTTGACATTATCCTCACTTCTTATCTTTGCTGTTAATATTGTCTCCATCAGCCAGATTGTCCACAGCGATAGCCAAGAAGACGTTCAGTAAAATATCTGTGCAGAACAGTCAAGGACCTATTTATATAATCTGCAAGAAATACATTAACAACACCAGATATCCCCCTATAGCCTCATATAAATAATTAATAAGTATTGGTAATGACTGGAATAAACCTCCTATTAGCTGTAAGCCATCACAACCATGTCAGCACTCTTTACCTGCCAAAGAATCAAGCATTTTATAGGTTAAATATGGTACAACTGGGAAACTCTTTAATTACTGGAGAAGACCCTTTCTATGACATGTAATGGCATCACGTTTTGTGATGTGGGGTACTACAGATTTATTAGAAAGAATAAAAATTGTGTCAAAATCACTAAAATCTAAAATCGCCTCAAAATCTACTTATAATCCACTTCAAATCAGCATATCATTTTCAAATCTGCACTGAAAATGATCAGATTTCAGCTGACAATTCTGAATGGACATTAAGGCAGAATTTTTTGTCATTTCATTTTCGGAAAAAGGATGCCTTATTTGTCAGCTTTCCCTGAATCCAACTCCAGAGTGGGGTGGGCAGAGACTAGCTGTTGTGCTGTTTCTCATATACTGCACACAGAAAAGGAAGAGGATCCTGCTCCTTTATATCTCTATAACATACCCTCAGGTGCAGCAGCAGCATGGATGACATTATATAGCAGCACTAAGCAGTGGAGTTGAGATAGAATACCTACTTTTAGCAGCTGCTCCTTTCTCCTTCTCCTCCTACCTGCTACCTAATCCCTGGATGATCTTATACTCTATCTCAAATAGCAAAGACTGTAGAGATGACTAGAGAATGATCAAAGCATCTTACAACATAAGACATTTTACAACATTTTTAAAGGGGTACTCCCGTGCCCCAGCCTTCTGAACATCTAGTTCAGAAGGCTTGGAGCATCGGCTGCAATCTCGATGTCACGCCAAGCCCCCTCGTGATGTCACGCCATGCCTCCTCCATTAATGTCTATGGGAGGGGGCGTGACGTTGTCACGCCCCCTCCAATAGACATCAATGGAAGGGGCATGGGTGTCACAAGGGGGTGTAGGTGTGATGTCGTGACCGCGGCTGCTGCTCCAAGCCTTCTAAACCGGATGTTCAGAAGGCTGGGGCACGGGGGTACCCCTTTAATCTTGGCTTGAACTATTACTGTATGGAATGTTTGTGACTCTAAGTGTGATTTTAATTTATGATAACATAGGATACAGTTTCCACATATGAAGAGGATGATAAAATACACGCAGACCAGCATTCCAGGAAAGAATGGGCCCCCATAGGCCATGATCCCATCATACATCACTGCGTTCCAGTCTTCGCCAGTCAGGATCTAAATGAGAAAGTGATGAAGACGGGTTATGGTCAACTTGGTAGGTGCCCATGGTGGCGTCAAATCCAGTGCAATGATATAAAGAAGATCCCAGCACTCACCGAGATTATATGCAATGAAGTTAGGGTTTATTCATCTTAAGTCACACTACAATATGCGCTTCGGCGTGCAGGCCTTCCTTAGCTGTCTCACAGCGCCGAAACCCATATTGTATTGTGACCTGAGACGAAAGAACGCCAACTTCATTGCATCTAATCTTGGTGAGTGCTGGGTTATGGTCAATTGACCGGAAGATGGATGGCTGATCAGAAATCAATATGTACTTTTAGCCTATATATATATATATATATATATATATATATATATATATATATATATATATATTGTAAGAAGGTGAAAGGCATGGTGGTTGATGGCCAATATGTGTCACCAAGGCTCCTGGCCTTGGTGAAGTAAGAGACGGTATTTATTCAGTGTCTATGCTGCGATGCAGACTGACACTATGGCTGTAGTATGGCTGGAAGGCCAATCCGGGACGGCTCTTACTGGGAATGGTCAAGTGTAGGGTGGGGATCATTCCCCACAGTCCAGGCCGCCATTTGTTGGCCTTAAAGGCAGGCTGCTCCACCAGCTGAGGGAGATTTGCTAGTTGCAGCTCACACTGCTAGAGAGAGCTGAGTGTGGAGTTCTTCCCTGTGAGTTTGGAAGCTGGTGAGCAGCCTGCCTTGAGGCCTGGAAAAGACTTGCTTGATGCCGCATAGCATGGTCTCAGGTGTGAACAAACACCTAAGGAATAAAGGTGGACTTTTGTTAAGGCTAGGTTCACAGCACGATTTAACCATCCGATTATCAGACCGTAAAATCGGACGAAATTGGATTGCAAAAAATTGTATACAATCGTATGTAAAAATTTCTTTGCTATCCAATTTTAAAATCATATCCAAAAATCGTACAGATGAAAATTCCATCCGATTTTCAATAAAAATCTGATCCTGTTTTTATAATTAATATGTATGTCAATGGCAATAAAGTTAAGTGTATGTGTTTTGAAGTCTACTGCGCATGCGTACTAAAAAATCGTGTGCGATTAATCTGATAGAATCGCACAGTCACACGATTCCATGCGATTTACATAGGCATCAATAATTTAAAAAAATCAGACACGATTTTGATCAGATTTAGAATCTAGACGAAAAATCGTGGTCAACCACAAAAACCAGCAATGGTGCAGCACTCAAAAATCCCAAAAATAGATGAATTTGTGAATGTACTACGTGTAGACAGATGGTTGAAAGAATATACGCTCAACAGCCCTTACCTGGAATACAGTGAGCAGCGCCTGTGGGAAGGTGTCGAAGGTACTCCTTTTGGTCTGGGTCTCATCAAAATTGAACTTTCCACCAAAAAGTTGCATCCCCAGCAATGAAAAGATGATGATGAAGAGGAACAGGAGCAGCAGTAAAGATGCGATGGATTTCATGGAGTTCAGCAGAGAGGCAACCAGGTTACTCAGCGATGCCCAGTGTCTGGTGTGTGAAGGGAAAGGGATAGAGGAGGCATATTAAATAACACCGCACTATAGTCAAAGCATAACATCAATATCAGTATCCTCATACACGTGATAATGCAAGCAATTCAGCAATCTGTATCCTCCATAATACTAATATCTGCAAGACACAAGGGGGGAGATTTATCAAAAACTGTTAAGAGGAAGAGTGGTGCCCATAGCATCCAATCAGATCGCTTCTTTAATTTTGCAGAGGCCTTGATAAAAATGAAAGAATTTTGGTTCTGGTTGCTATGGGCAACTCAGCAACTTTTCCTCTGGACATGTTTTGATAAATCTCCCCCAAGGTATCTATGACCAATAGATAAGACTGTAGGAAGCAATGACAAAACTTCTTCATTTATAAGCTGGTCTTTATGAAGACTATACAGTGACCCCCCGACCTACGATGGCCCCGACATATGATCAAATCGACATACGATGCTTTTTTATGTCGGGGCCATCGCAAGTGCTATCCGGCAGCGCAAAAATGCTTAAGCTGCTGCTGCATACCAATAGGAATGGCGTACGCAGCGACATAATGACGTCGCTACGCAGGCCCAGTAAGGCCTTGCGGAAGACAGCAGAGGACCGGATAAGACAGCAGAGGACCGGATAAGACAGCAGAGGACCGGAGAAGACAGAGGAGGACCGGAGAAGACAGCGGAGGAACGGAGATGACAGCGGAGAGCCCAGAAGAGGCCCGGGGTCACCATCGGGAGCGGCGGGGACAACATCGGGAGCAGTGGGGACAGGTGAGTACAGCTTCCTATACTTTACATTGCACGAATCCCTCAACATACAATGGATTCGACAAACGATGGCTCGTTTGGAACGAATTACCATCGTATGTTGAGGGACCACTGTATATACATTCTCAATTTGAAAACCGTACGGAACCGTATTGAAAACCGTATGCATTGACTCTCCATTGAAAACTGTATGCCAAAAGATGCATCCAGTTGTGTACTTTTTGCGTCTTCTACGGTTTTGTCAGTTTTTTTTTCCTGTACCAAAAACTGTAGCCTACCACGGTTTTTTGTCCGGGTGAAAAACCGTATTGAAACCGTATACGGTTCCTTTAACATGGGAGTCAATGAGAACCGTAGACATCCGTATGTGCGTACGATTCAATCCGGTTTGCACAATACGGTTTTTGAGTTTGCACATGCGCAGTACACACTGAATGGAAAGTTAAAAAAGTATACTTTTTTCTTTTTTTTAATTGATGCAACCAGACATAATTCTTCAAACTATATACGAGTTAAAATTTGTACACACGTTTTGATACAGTTTTGTCCGGTTTTGAGGAATCCGTTTTTCATCAAAAACCTGATACAGCAACTGTATGGCAAAAAACGTGGTGTGCATGCAGCCTAATAGGTAGTACTGGATTTACATCTCAGAAGTCTATAGGCACAGTCTCTGCTGATCAGGAAGACCACACTTTAAAAACAATTAAGAAAACCCATTTTCATAACTCTGTTAGGGAAATCTGAGTTAAAGGGGTAGTCCATGGGTGAAAAACGTATCCCCTATCCTAAGGATAGGGGATAAGTTTGAGATTGCGGGGGGTCCGACCGCTGGGGCCCCCTGCGATCTCTCTGTACGGGGGCCAGGCTCTCTGGCCAGATAGCGTGTATCGACCCCCTTAGGATAGGGGATAAGTTGTTCACCACTGGGTCACCACTGGACTACTCCTTTAAAGGGGCATTTCGGGGTTGGGGGCGTGTTGCATGGGAGTCCTAAGGATCTTGAACTTGGTAAAACTATCCTCTATTAAAGGGGTACTCCGGAAGGAAACAAATGTTTTGAAATCAACTGGTGCCAGAAAGTTATACAGATTTGTAAATGACTTCTATATAAAAATCTAAATCCTTCCAGTACTTATCAGCTGCTGTATGCTCCAGAGGAAGTTGTGTAGTTCTTTCCAGTCTGACCACAGTGCTCTCTGCTGACACCTTTGTCCGTGTCAGGAACTGTCCAGAGCAGGAGAGGTTTGCTATGGGGATTTGCTCCTACTCTGGACAGTTCCTGACATGGACAAAGGTGTCAGCAGAGCGTTGATGTCAATGAGCGTTGTGTAATGTTTCAATTCCCCTTTGGTGGCGCTGCAGGGAGACTGAACACTTACTGCCAGGTTTTCTTATTGAGTTATAAGAGGGGTGCTGGTATCTAAAAAAAATCAGTGTTTCCCAACCAGGGTGCCTCCAGCTGTTGTCTCCAGTGTTTCCCAACCAGTGTGCCTCCAGCTGTTGTCTCCAGTGTTTCCCAACCAGGGTGCCTCCAGCTGTTGTCTCCAGTGTTTCCCAACCAGTGTGCCTCCAGCTGTTGCAAAACTACAACTCCCAGCATCCCGGACAGCATTCGGCTGTCCGGGCATGCTGGGAGTTGTAGTTTTGCAACAGCTGGAGCCACACTGGTTGGGAAACACTGTAATCAAGTCTTTGACAGATACAGGATGGCCAATGTGGAAATCACTATAGCTCCCAGAAGGCTTGTTAATTATCCAGCTTTTCCAGAGCATGGAATGTATTACAGCAAAATTAGTCACATCTGCCAAACGTAAAACAACACGCGTTTCACCCAGCTTTCCAATAAACAGATATAACCAGGGGAAATGCTCTGTAAATTCCTGACTGCTTTTTGCTTTTCCGCCTATTATTAGAACCGATGGTAAATGATTGCCATTATACCACCAATCATAAAAAGAACAAGAAATGAGAAACTGTGGTGGGGAGAAGCGTGCGGACATCAAAACCACAGAAAGGGTCCCCAAAAAGATGATTCGGGTCTCTATGACTATATCTTTGTTAGACAGATGTCAGCAGGATTTCTGGGTAATACAATTTAAAGGTACGCCATTGTACAGCATAAGCCTTTTTAATGATCGCCTCGTAGAGCCGTACCGCTGTCTGATCTCAGGATAAAAGAGTCCCGATGTACAGTATGTCACCCGCCGTTCTCTGCAGACACACATTGAAAACTGTAAAAGCTACTATTTAAGGAAAACGGCGGGTGCGCTATGAATGTCTGGATGGGCTCAGCATGTTCGCCGATTCACGCTTACACGTGTCGCATTTTACTTCTACTACAATTTTGTATGGTGATGTTAAACATTTTTAGATTACTAAGATATTAAAGGGGCACTCCGGTGGAAAACTGTTTAAAATCAACTGGTGAAAGAAAGTTAAACAGATTTGTAAATTACTTACTATTTAAATATCTTAATCCTTCCAGTACTTATCAGCTGCTGTATGCTCCAGGGGAAGTTGTGTAGTTCTTTCCAGTCTGACCACAGTGCTCTCTGCTGACACCTCTGTCCATGTCAGGAACTGTCCAGAGCAGGAAAGGTTTGCTATGGGGATTTGCTCCTGCTCTGGACAGTTCCTGACATGGACAGAGGTGTCAGCAGAGAGCACTGTGGTCAGACAGGAAAGAACTACACAACTTCCTCTAGAGCATACAGCAGCTGACAAGTACTGGAAGGATTAAGATTTTTAAATAGAAGGAATTTACAAATCTGTTTAACTTTCTTTCACCAGTTGATTTAAAACTGTTTTCCACTGGAGTACCCCTTTAATCCTACCAGTACTTAGCTGCTGTATGCTCCACAAGTTGTGTAGTTCTTTCCAGTCTGACCACAGTGCTCTCTGCTGACACCTCTGTCCTTGTCGGGAACTGTCCAGAGCAGGAAAGGTTTGCTATGGGGATTTGCTCCTACTCTGGACAGAGGTGTCAGCAGAGAGCACTGTGGTCAGACAGGAAAGAACTACACAACTTCCTCTAGAGCATACAGCAGCTGATAAGTACTGGAAGGATTCAGATTTTTAAATAGAAGTAATTTACAAATCTGTTTAACTTTCTTTCACCAGTTGATTTAAAACTGTTTTCCACTGGAGTACCCCTTTAGTCCTTCCAGTACTTAGCTGCTGTATGCTCCACAAGTTGTGTAGTTCTCTCCAGTCTGACCACAGTGCTCTCTGCTGACACCTCTGTCCATGTCAGGAACTGTCTAAAGCAAGGAGCAAATCCCCATAGCAAACCTCTCCTGCTCTGGACAGTTCCTGACATGTCAGCAGAGAGCACTGTGGCCAAACTGAAAAGAAATTAAAAAAATAAAAGAACTTCCTGTGGAGCATACAGCAGCTGATAAGTACTGGAAGGATTAAGATTTTTAAATAGAAGTAATTTACAAACCTGTATAACTTTCTGGCACCAGTTGATTTTAAAAAAAAATAGTATTTTTTTTACCGGAGTACCCCTTTAAGACACTGAGTCTGCCTAAGGCATCGAACATATGGTGAAATTTCTGCAATTCCGCTCAAATTCTGCTCAGAAAACTTTTGCAGAATTTGTGTGGAATTTGTGCAGAATTTCTGTGCTTTCAAAACACAGATTCCGTTCGTATTCAGAACGGAATCTAAATACATGGTCAGTCTGTAGAAAGTCGCTTGGTTAGACTGATGCTAATCTAAAGTGTATGAGCACCTTTCGGTATATATGCCAATGATATGTACAGCCATGTGTTTATCAATTTTTTTGAGATGACATAGAGACATGTCAAAAGTTTTGTACGTACCCCCACCAATCACTAGAAAGATCAAGGAGAAGCGCCCGGCTGAGAGCTTCACTTTTTGCCTTGCTACAATCTCCATCCAGTTGCAGGAGATTCCACTATAAGTCTATGGAGCCGGTCTTCAGCCATTGGATAGAGAGTGAAACGGGCTGGGGAGTGAAGTGCACAGCCTCACTCTTCTCCCTGCTCATTCTAATGACCAGTGGGGATCTGAACACTCAGACGCTGTGACGTGTCAAAAGTTTTGTTAAATGACAGCGACACTTTAAGCATTGTAACAGTCCCTTTGAATGGACCCCTACCCACAGGGCTGGTGCAAGGATTTTTCCAACCCCAGGCAAAAGATAATTTTTCTGCCCACTTGACTCTTCCCATTGGCACAGTTTTTAACACGCGCAACCTTACTACTGGGGTGACACACTGTAACAAGCCCCCTCCTCATGTAATTAGCTTACTACTGGGGTGACACACTGTAACAAACCTCCTCCTCATGCTGCTGGCTGACCATGTGGTTTGGATGCTGGTTGTCTAACTTTCTTATGGCAGGCTGAGCGGCGCCCCATCAAGAGTGCGCTCTAGGCGCCTGCCTATTTTGCCTATAGGCAGAGCCAGCCCTGCCTGCCAATCACAACCAAATGTTTATGGCATCATCTTTTTTTTTTTAAAGGCTCCCTAATGCTGGTGAGGGACCCACCCTGCAATGGCCCTCACGTCTGAGTATTTTCCTGCCTTTCGGAGGCATATAGATTGACAGTACACACAGACACTCAACCCTTGTGTGACTGCACACCTCGTCCTGCTGACCTTGTCACCTTGAAGATCCTCAGCAGCCGCACACAGCGAAGTACAGAAATTCCAAGTGGGGACATGATATGGAATTCAACCAGAACGGTCTCCAGGATGCCCCCGCACACAACAAAGCAGTCGAATCGATTGAAGAAAGACACAAAATAAGCCTGGAAGCCAAGACTGTACAATTTCAGGAGCATTTCCAGAGTGAAGAGAGACAGCAGAACCTTGTTTGCATAGCCTGGAAAGTATGAAAGTTGATTTATGAGAAAAATGGCCACAAAAACTGGCCCTCAAGTAAAAAATGTGACTACAGGTTAAAGGCTATGGACACTTATTATGTGCAAACACTTTCTCTATGAGTCTTTATTAAAAATGTTGTTTTGTTTCTCTTCTACAGCCCCACGGTTTGCAGAATGAGCTCTATTTTTTCTCTACACTTGTGATTATGATTCTCCACTGCAAAACTGCCTTATAATTACTTTCCCCCACATCTACAGTGAGACTGCCCTCTATGTATGCTCTCCCTTCTGTCCATACTTTGAGCTAGTGTGTCTCCCCCTCCCCCTTCCTGCTGCTATCTTAAAGGGGTACTCCGGTGGAAAACATTTCTTTTAATGTTTTTCAAAATTAACTGGTGCCAGAAAGTTAAACAGATTTGTATATTACTTCTATTAAAAATCTTAATCCTTCCAGTACTTATCAGCTGCTGTATGCTCCAGAGGAAGTTGCATAGTTCTTTTCAACCTGACCACAGTGCTCTCTGCTGACACCTCTGTCCATGTCAGGAACTGTTCGGAGCAGGAGAGGTTTGCTATGGGGATTTGCTTCTACTCTGGACAGTTCCTGACACGGACAAAGGTGTAAGCAGAGAGCACTGTAATCAGACTGGTAAGAACTACACAACTTTCTCTGGAGCATACAGCAGCTGATAAGTACTGGAAGGATTAAGATTTTTATATAGAAGTAATTTACAAATCTGTTAAACTTTCTGGGACCAGTTTATTTGAAAAAAAATGTTTTCCATCAGAGTTCCCCTTTAAATGCTGTGAAAGTAGAAAATCCTCCTACCTTGTATCTGAGTCAGCCATTCCGGCTGCCGGTAGTGCTCCGATGCTATGGTCAGTGTGTTCAGAAATACCAGGATCAGAACCATCCAATAGAAAGTGACAGATTTTACTGCCTGGCGGCATTTTCTCCGAAAGGCTCTGTTCCATTGCCTTAGCTTTCGGCTATTACAGAACATTTATGATTTAATAAAAGATAATATACATTCAATTTTAAGAGTGCATATGTACATATATACTATACCAAAACTGCAATAAGGGTGTAACACAGTGGTCTCAAACTGTGGCCCTCCAGATGTTGCAAAAGTACAACTACCAGCATGCCCGGAAAGCCAACAGCTGTCCGGGCATGCTGGGAGTTGAAGTATTCCAACATCTGGAGGGCCACAGTTTGAGACCACTGGTGTAATATTACTTGAAGTACTTACCAACATCCAGTCTGACCCAACTTACTCCTGTAGAAGAAAAAAAAGAAAAAAATGAAGTGTAAAAAATAAACTGTTTCTATAAATACAAATAAGGCTCCATTTACATCCCATTTCTCTGTACCTCTAAGGCATACCTGTGAATAAGAGCAAAAATGTATTCTGACATATACTGCGACATTAAACTCCAGTAGGCTCCTTTCGGTCTACCTAGGTCTGCCACGTATATCTCAGAAAACCTTTTTTATGCCAGTATCCTGATGTACGACTCCTTACTTCAGAAAAACAACTCTAAAGTCTTAGGCACTTGCCCCATTTCTCTGCAATCTGCTGTCCACTGCCTGCTGCTAGGGGAATTCTGTCTCTAGTAACATTTAGATCAGGACAGAACACATACTGTGTGCATGAGAGAGAGCCTGAGAAAGCCTGGGCGGTGTACATGCAAGATGAGTCATGCGTCCTGCTGAAGATGATTCACACTGATCCTGAAAGGTAAATTAAGGCTTCTTTCTCATCTATGTCCACCCATAAAGCTCAAGTTCTCGGCATTAGAATCAACAACAGTAGCAGCTCAGTGCTTAGTTTAAAGGAGTAGTCCAGTGTAGAACAACTTATGCCCTATCCTAAGGATAGGGGATAAGTTTCAGATCACGGGGGATCCGACCGCCGGGGGCCCCAGCTCGCTGGCTAGAGAGTGCGTGTCGACCACCGCAGGAAGGGCTGCCATCGGCAATCTCCGGCTCTGCCATAGCGCTGTATTGAGGGGGGGTGTCACCACTGTTTTGTGTGGTGGTCGGCACGTACTCTCTGGCCAGCGAGCCGGCGGCCCGTACAGGAGATTGCGGGGGGCCTCAGCGGTCGGACCCCCCACAATCTGAAACTTATTCCATATACATAGGATATGGGATACGTTGTTCTACACTGGACTACTACTTTAACCCCTTCCTTGCTGTGCTGCTGCTGTTTCTCTCATTTCTGCTCACAAAGCACCTTGCGCATCCAGTACATCAGTAACCCCTTCTGCTTCCCACATGGCATCTATCGTACTGCACTGTGTAAATCTTTCCCAGTGCCAGCCTGTTTAGTCGAATGCACTTTCACTAGCTTTATATCATGGAATAAAAGAGAGAGGAGCATGTGCTGTGCTGTGACTGGCTAGAGAAGTAAGGAAAAGGAAGTCCGTGTGTGTGTACTACTGGCAAACAGCTCTGGTCCCACCCCCTGAAATGTAGAGAATGAATTTGGTGGGATCAACCAACCATCTAATGTGTATGGGGGGGGGGGGGGGGGTCCTTCAGATAAGAAGGACTGCCTAGTAATCTGAATTTCAACATGCCAAAACCTTTTGTTCTTACAGGAGATAAGCAGAATCTGGAAGCAGCGTACTTCCCGCTCCTCATTGAGAACAAATGCATGCTCGGAGTCAAGAGTGCGCGTGTAGCTATCTAAAGCGCATACCCCTTCAGCGATAGATGGTGACTTACATGCAGAGAGAGCAGCAGTTTGTATGCTCATCATCTATATTCTCTATAAGTTTCAGATCACGGGGGATCCGACCGCCGGGGCCCCAGCTCGCTGGCTAGAGAGTGCGTGTCGACCACCGCAGGAAGCGCTGCCATCGGCAATCTCCGGCTCTGCCATAACGCTGTATTGAGGGGGGGTGTCGGCCACTGTTTCGTGTTGTGGTCGGCACGCACTCTCTGGCCAGCGAGCCGGTGCCCCGTACAGAAGATTGCGGCGGGCCCCATCGGTCAGACCCCCCACAATCTGAAACGTATTCCCTATCCATAGGATACGGGATAAGTTGTTCTACACTGGACTACTACTTTAACCCCTTCCTTGCTGTGCTGCTGCTGTTTCTCTCATTTCTGCTCACAAACCACCTTGTGCACCCAGTACATCAGTAACCCCTTCTGCTTCCCACATGGCATCTATCGTACTGCACTGTGTAAATCTTTCCCAGTGCCAGCCTGTTTAGTCGAATGCACTTTCACTAGCTTTACATCATGGAATAAAAGAGAGAGGAGCATGTGCTGTGCTGTGACTGGCTAGAGAAGTAAGGAAAAGGAAGTCCGTGTGTGTGTACTACTGGCAAACAGCTCTGGTCCCACCCCCTGAAATGTAGAGAATGAATTTGGTGGGATCAACCAACCATCTAATGTGTATGGGGGGGGGGGGGGGGTGTCCTTCAGATAAGAAGGACTGCCTAGTAATCTGAATTACTTCCCGCTCCTTATTGAGAACAAATGCATGCTCGGAGTCAAGAGTGTGCGTGTAGCTATCTAAAGCGCATACCCCTTCAGCGATAGATGGTGACTTACATGCAGAGAGAGCAGCAGTTTGTATGCTCATCATCTATATTCTCTGTATTGAGGGACGTGGTCTCACTTGCGGGAAGGCTGGCTGCAGAAAGATGCACAGTCACAATAAACATTGTATTTATAAAAATTATTCTTTATATCTATTATTATTATTATCTACTCCCTATCCAGAACCCACTTCATACATTTATTTCTGGGTTGTGGAACAGAAAGGGGATATATACATAGGAATGTACACGTGTACATATAAGACATCACGGTGACGTTCAATGGAAATGTGGATCAAATCACCGAAAACAATTAGATACGTTAATACACGACATCATGGACGCACACGGTTCTCTATGTGCTCTATCATTATCTGTTGCTTTTCTGCACATGAACACTCAATATGTATTCTCATGTATGTAAAGGGCTTGTACACCATTGAACATTATTTTACAGATAGAACTAACCTACATACAAAGATGACTACAGTGCTCCCTCAAGTTACAATATTAATTGGTTCTGGGACAACCATTGTATGTTGAAACCATTGTATGTTGAGACCAGAACTCTATGGAAACCTGGGAATAGGCTCTGAAGCCACCAAAATGTCATCCAAAAAATAGGAAAAAGTGAGGATTAAAGATAAATAACTAGATAACTAATATAGATAAAGCAAATCCTTACATATAAAAGTAAGAAAGATTTGCTGGGAGCTGTAAATCACTGTCTATTTCAGTGTTTCCCAACCAGGGTGCCTCCAGCTGTTGCAAAACTACAACTCCCAGCATGCCCGGACAGCCTTCGGCTGTCTGGGCATGCTGGGGGTTGTAGTTTTGCAGCAGCTGGAGGCACCCTCTTTGGGTAACACTGGTCTATGTAGAGGACAGAAGCTTCTTCGGGGTCCTGTATAGAACACGCAATGTCCTAAAAAAAGGAAAATGGAGCCGCCCTCACCTGGTGTCCAAAGGAGCAGCTAACCCTGGTACAGGTAAAGAGTACAGAACATGTAATACCTCCCTGTACTGTAGGGGGCGCTACCAGACACCAGTCAATGCATACACTTCAGTAATACAGGTAAAGAGTACAGAACATGTAATACCTCCCTGTACTGTAGGAGGCGCTAGCAGACACCAGTCAGTGCATGCACTTCAGTAATACAGGTAAAGAGTACAGAACATGTAATACCTCCCTGTACTGTAGGGGGCGCTACCAGACACCAGTCAGTGCATACACTTCAGTAATACAGGTAAAGAGTACAGAACATGTAATATCTCCCTGTACTGTAGGGGGCGCTACCAGACACCAGTCAGTGCATACACTTCAGTAATAAAGGTAAAGAGTAGTACAGAACATGTAATACCTCCCTGTACTGTAGGGGGCGCTACCAGACACCAGTCAGTGCATACACTTCAGTAATACAGGTAAAGAGTAGTACAGAACATGTAATACCTTCCTGTAATGTAGGGGCGCTACCAGACACCAGTCAGTGCATACACTTCAGTAATACAGGTAAAGAGTAGTACAGAACATGTAATACCTCCCTGTACTGTAGGGGGCGCTAGCAGACACCAGTCAGTGCATACACTTCAGTAATACAGGTAAAGAGTAGTACAGAACATGTAATACCTCCCTGTACTGTAGGGAGCGCTACCAGACACCAGTCAGTGCATACACTTCAGTAATACAGGTAAAGAGTAGTACAGAACATGTAATACCTCCCTGTACTGTAGGGGGCGCTACCAGACACCAGTCAGTGCATACACTTCAATAATACAGGTAAAGAGTACAGAACATGTAATACTTCCCTGTACTGTAGGGGGCGCTACCAGACACCAATCAGTGCATACGCTTCAGTAATACAGGGGTTTTACCAGTGAAATATCCATTCTGATTGGTCGGTTCTTCCAGCCATCGACACGTTTCGCAGATTCCATAGCATTGTATGTTGAGTCTGGTTTCAAGTTACAATGGTCCAGAAAAGAACATTGTATGTTGAAACTATTGTAAGTTGAGGGAGCACTGCACATTATTTATCTTGTAGTGAAGGTGAGTTACACCTTGTAATAATGATTCTGTAGGATTCAGAGTTAAAATCTCCCAGCATGCCTTGCTGGCTCAATGTCTGCCCAGACCTTTCTTTGGTCATTTGCCATCTAGTGTAGTAAAGTGTAGTTTAAGCTGTACTGTATAGTGATCTTATGTAAGAAAAAAAAACAACTGTCCCGCTTCATCTTAAAGGGGTTGTCCAGCAAAAGAGACAACATGTGTATGGTGTCAAAATGTATAAAAAAGCAACTTACTAATGAAGTGTTATTATCCAAAAAGAACAGATATGGGTTTCTTCAGGGCACAGATTGGGCTCAGTCCCTGGCATCCCCCTCTCTTCTGTCAGCATGGGACAATAACAGTGATGTGAAGGGGAAAGCTGGTATTACTCATTAGATAAGGCAGCAGGGAGCCATTCTCAGTCACACTAGTTTCCGTCAGACCTAGCTTCCTGCTGTCTTATCTAGTAAATAATAAATCTAATGAGCGGTAATACTACCCCTCTTCACATAACTGGTCTCATCCTGTGCTCACAAGAAGGGAGAGGGGAGTCGGGACAGAGCTCTGCTCTCTGTGATGTGAAGTCACAGCTTACACCAAAGAAACCCACAGTTGAAATGGATGATCTATTAACTTTGGAAAACAACACTATATTAGTTATTTCCTCTATACATTTGACACCACTCACAGATTGCTTCTTTTGCTAGACAACCCCTTTAATAGCGTGCACCCTAATATGAAAAACCACTTTAAGGGCCTATTACATATTTCCAGACTAAGGGCCCTATTACCTAGAGCAATTAGTCTGAACAAGCCGATATCATCCTGTCTATAAGGCCAAGTGATCAGCTGACGAATAAGTAAATCGGCTAATCCCATCTTTTAGGCAGGTTAAAAAAAATCCTTACTCGTGGACTGCACATCTCCCTGTGTAAAAGGGGATGTGTGGCTGACGAATGATGGAAGTAATGTTGAAAGTAATGATGGAAGTAATGATGGAAGTAATGTTGAAAGTAATGATGGAAGTAATGATGGAAGTAATGATGGAAGTAATGATGGAAGTAATGATGGAAGTAATGATGAAAGTAATGATGGAAGTAATGATGGAAGTAATGATGGAAGTAATGATGGAAGTAATGATGAAAGTAATGATGAAAGTAATGTTGGAAGTAATGTTGGAAGTAATGATGAAAGCAATGATGGAAGCAATGATGGAAGTAATGTTGGAAGTAATGTTGGAAGTAATGTTGGAAGTAATTATATAAGTAATGATGGAAGTAGTGATAGAAGTAATGATGGAAGTAGTGATAGAAGTAATGATGGAAGTAGTGATGGAAGTAATGATAGAAGTAATGTTGGAAGTAATGATGGAATTAGTGATAGAAGTAATGATGGAAGAAATGTTCGATGTAAAGGGCCACATGAATGATCCAAAAATCTTTTGTGTGCCCCTGTCAGCATGAGAATCATACAATAGGCTCCTTAAGAGCGCCGACCAACAGGTCTTCCTGGGTAATTCAGCCTCTGGGGAGAGGAATATTGCTGCCAGAGTCTAGTCATGAGCATGAAGTGCTTTCTTTATCTACATCTCATCCTTATACACGGTATATGAGCAGATCTCCGAAGACAAGGGCCCATATTTCTCAATCTGCTTGAAACCAAAACTGTCCAATTTTCCCATAACCACCAATCACAGCTCAGCTTTCATATCTTAGCAAACTCAGGTAAAATGAAAGCAGAGCTGTGATTGGTTGTTATGGGCAAAACTGGACAGTTTTGGTTTCAGTTTTGGATTCTAAAATATGGCCCAAAGTCATTGGCTTTACTATGTCCCCCTAAATATATTATTGTCCACAAAATAACATCTAGATATAATCTATTCACCAGCACCGGCACATCACAGCACAACATAGGACCACATGACACTGATCACATGACACGGGGTCAGGACTGTGGGGGGGCTATGCCGCAGTCTGTGAGGTACAGTATGGGGGAGACTAGTCACAAGTCACTGAGTACACAAGCCAGAGAGTTACTGTGGGTTTCTGAGGAATGGTTAGGATGCATTAACCATTGAAGTTTCCCCTTCCTCCTTCCTGTCAAGTCGGCCAGAGAGACGCCTGTATGTAAGAGACAGATGGAC
This sequence comes from Hyla sarda, assembly GCF_029499605.1. Classification (NCBI taxonomy): domain Eukaryota; kingdom Metazoa; phylum Chordata; class Amphibia; order Anura; family Hylidae; genus Hyla; species Hyla sarda. The sequence goes on from NC_079197.1 coordinate 17,323,520, forward strand.
ATTGCACACGACAGACAAAAATTGACATTTTCCACAAGAGATTCACATTGAACATGAAAGGAAACAATAAGTGTGTGAAACGGACGGACATAACAGACAGACTCCAGGACTCCGGGGGAGACGTCTTCTAGAACAAGGAGACTGTGGCCTCAAGAATGATAAAAAAGGACTTTAAGGGGTACTCCAGTGGAAAACTATTTTTTTTTAAATCAACTGGTGCCAGAAAGTTAAACAGATTTGTAAATTACTTCTATATATAAAAATCTTAATCCTTCCAGTACTTATCAGCTGCTGTATGATCCACAGGAAGTTCTTTTATTTTTGAATTTCCTTTCAGTCTGACCACAGTGCTCTCTGCTGACACCTCTGTCCATGTCAGGAACTTTTCCAAAGCAGGATAGGTTTTCTAAGGGGATTTGCTCCTACACTGGACAGTTCCTAAAATGAACAGAGGTGTCAGCGGAGAGCACTGAGGTCAGACAGAAAGGAAATTCAAAAAGGAGAAGAACTTCCTGTGGATCATACAGCAACTGGGAGGATTAAGACGATTTTTTTTAATAGAAGTAATTTACAAATGTGTTTAACTTACCGGCACCAGTTGATTTAAAAAAATAAATAAAAATGGTTTCCAGTGGAGTAGCCGATTTAAAGGAGTTATCCCAAGATTTTAAGATATGCCTATTCACAGATTATGGCAGTGTTTCCCAACCAGGGTGCCTCCAGCTGTTGCAAAACTACAACTCTCAGCATGCCCGGACAGCCGAAGGCTGTCCGGCCATGCTGGGAGTTGATGTTTTGCAACAGCTGGAGGCACACTGGTTGGAAAACACTGGGTTAGAGAATGACTAGTTGAGTTCAGCATCCCTAAAGAATGAATGGAGTGGCGGTCAAACATGCACACTCGCTTCACTTGGGGGACAATTGATCTCCATACTGGCGATCAGTGGGGGTCCCAGTGTTCAGAGATATGTGAGATATATACTAACTACTATCAGCAACCTATAAGCCATTTAATACTATTTATCTTTGTGCTTACACTAAACATTCGCAGGAGAGAGATAGAGAGAGAGAGAGGAGAGCAATAAAAATAATATATTGTAAAAATACATTGGTTAAAAAATTTGTATATTTTTGGGTGAAACAATGCAGGAAGTACGGGCGGGACTCGCAAGACTGACAATATTTTCAAATACTCTGTTGCCAGAAAATTATACAGATTTGTAAATTACTTCTATTTAAAAACCTTAATCCTTCCAGTACTTTTCAGCTGCTGTATGCTCCAGAGGAAGTTGTGTAGTTATTTCCAGTCTGACCACAGTGCTCTCTGCTGACACCTCTGTCCATGTCAGGAACTGTCCAGAACAGGAGAGGTTTACTATGGGGATTTGCTCCTGCTCCGAACAGTTCCTGACACGGACAGGGATGTCAGCAGAGAGCACTGTTGTACGGACTGGAAAGAAGTACACAACTTCCTCTGGAGCATACAGCAGCTGATAAGTAATGGAAGTATGGAATTAAGATTTTTAAATAGAAGTAATTTACAAATCTGTATACATTCCTGGCACCAGTTTGTTTTAGTTTTTTCCCCCCTCTGGTTGGGGTTACAAATGTTGAAAACCACTTTCAGTAGTAAAATATTTCCTGTCTGGTTTCCTGTTTTTAATACTTGAAATCATTTTCCAAATTTAAAGGTCACGACAATGATTCCGGCAAACTGACAAAGGAGGAGTCATATTTATGAAAACCGAGCCTCCTTCTCCCAAAACTGGAGACAACCCCCACTGATTTTAATGGAATCCATCAGGTTTCTGGCATGGTGTCCAGTGTTTCACGGGAAAAAGAAGAGCAGCAGGCTACGCCATTTTGTCCGTTATTTTAGACGGAACCTGCGATGGAGACTCCCAACCTTCAAGACAGAGCATATGCCTTGTTGGGGTGTATGGTTGTCATAGAGCAGTGGTCTCAAACTTTGGCCCTGCAGATGTTGCAAAACTTCAACTCCCAGCATGCCCGGACAGCCAACGGCTGTCCGGGCATGCTGGGAGTTGAAGTTTTGCAACATCTGGAGGACCACAGTTTGAGACCACTGTCATAGCGAGTATCCCACCACTCAGGATACCCCTCTATGGGTGCTTAGCCTAATAAACATTAATGATTACTGCTCTCAGAGGCTGCATTCACTTTGCCATACAGTTCCCGTATAAGGTTTTTGACAAAAAACGGATTCCTCAAAACCGGACTAAACTGTATGAAAATGTGTGTATAAATTTTAATGATGTCCGTTTGCATCCGTTTAAAAAAAAACAAAAAGTATACGTTTTAAACTTTTTATTCCATTCAGTGAGCACTACGCATGTGCAAACTCAAAAACCATATTGTGCAAACCGGATGGAATCGTACGCAAATACGGTTCTGTACGGTTCCCATTGACTCCCATGTTAGAGGAACCGTATACGGTTTCAATACGGTTTTTCACCGGGACAAAAAACCGTGGTAGGTTACGGTTTTGGGTATGGGAAAAAAAATTCCAAAACCGTACAAGACTCAAAAAGTACATAACCTGATGCATCTTTTGGCATATGGTTTTCAATGGAGAGTCAATGCGTACGGTTTTCAGTACGGTTCCGTACGGTTTTCACATTGAAAACGAATACGGGAACTGTATTGCAGAAACGTGGTGTGAATGCAGCCTTAGACCATGCTGACTGTTGACTACATGGAGGGCCATTCATTTGTACAACCGGCATATAACAATACATCTACCATGCATGGCCACTGGCTGGGGAAATGTAAGGATAGCCATAATTTTCTCTATAGAAAACAACTCATTGCCTCCGGGAGGGAGAAGACTGGACAGGCAAAGCTGACTAAACAGAATGTAAAGTCATGTATTTCCATGTATTTAGCCTTTAAATGGGTTTATCCAGGAATAGAAAAACAGAGCTATCAATTTCTATCAAAAACGGCTCCCTGTCTGTCTCCAGGTTGAGTGTGGTTCTGCAGCTCAGTTTCATTGAAGTGAATGGAGCCAAGTTATAAAACCACCCACAACCTGGGGACAGACTGGGAGCTGTTTTTTAAAGAAATTGTCTGTGTTTTTCCAAGTGGGAAAGTGGGTTTTTCCAAGTGGGAACGTGCCCTTAAAGAGGTTATCCAGGAATAACCCCTTTAAGGGCACGTTCTCACTTGGCGTATACGCAGCATATTTCACGCTGCGCAAAATCTGCAGCAGCGGGAAATACGCTGCGTATCCCTCGCTCATCATTCACACAGGGCTTTGAGTTTTGGAGGCGGGGCCATGTGCCGGTGTGACTGACATGCGGCTCCGCCTCCAAAACTCACTACATACATAGGGCTGCCGCCAGAAAACCTTGTGTGAATGGTGAGCGAGGGATAGGCAGCATATTTCCTGCTGCTGCTGCAGATTTTGCGCAGCGTGAAATACGCTGGGTATACGCCAAGTAGGAACATTGCCTAAACATGCCCAAATGTGATTTACTGATCTTTACTGATCCGATACTCACGGTTGTGTCTTTCATCTCTCTCATCCCTTTCTGGTTCAATGTCTTCAGCCTGTGTGATCCAGTCTAGATATCCTTTAAGATCTTCCTCCATTTGCTGCTTTTCCCTCAGTTTCTGGAAGTCTCCCCTGGCTTTGGCCTTTTCTCTTTCCTTGGAGAATTCTCTGAGACAGGACAGAAGGAGAGAGAATCAAGAAATAAATAAATTCAGGTCACAAAACAACACAGAATCTACTAATGGTCTGTACTAAATGGGGCAGTAACATGTCCACAGGGGGAATAAAGCATTACACAGCTCCTATTGAAATCAGTGGGTCGTCCAATCCATCCTTTATATATTCACTCTGCTCCATCTGATTCAGGTCCTGGTGTATGCATTAAATGTATCCACAGAGCCCCAAAAGTCTGTCATTTGGTGTTGGGGTTGTCAATAAAGTCTGTCATAAAATGTCAGTGTGGTAGCGGGGTGTGATGAGGGCAGATGTTGTTACCCTAGGGGCAGATGGCATTATCCCCTTGTATTCGTGATGCCAGGGTGTGGTTTAGCCTAAAACAACCTGAAGGTATACCACTGGATCCTGGGCTAGGCACGGGGGCAATAAAGACTCTGACGCCAAGTTACAGACAACGGTAGCGTTACTGAGAGTAGACAGATGGTAAAGTCTATACAGTTCAGCCAGGGCCCAAGGAGGTGACCAGTGATGCAGAGACCTTAAGGGATTGCTGGGACTTGTAGTAGGACTGGACAATTGAATGTAGACCACGCTGACTTGACAGATGACAGGGACTGAGTTGACTCATAAAGCTGGGACTTTATCTTACTTGACTTGATGGTGGCTGCAGGACTGCCCAGGGGTGACCTATGGGATCACCTGGTCACTGGTACCTTCTGGGTAACAATCACATGACATTACTCTTAAAGATACAAGACATTTTATAATACAATACACTGCAGAACATATGTACGGGGGGGACAGGTACAAGGGGCCCAGGGGACACTGAGGGAGTCTGCCTGACAGGGTACAGGGTAACATCTCCCGTACTGGGCCACCACATCAGGGTTTGCTGGATGGCATAGGGTAGACTTATGTGTGATTCCATTGAGCCAGGCCCATTGAAAAAGTATATTGCTAAGTATACATTTTTTAAGGTACTTATGTATGATAGATGCCACTAAATGCCATCTCTGTCATACGCTTACTTCAGAGATATACATCTGGCCTGGTCAGTGTGATGGAGATTGCCAATGGCTAAAGGGAGGTCTGATGGGACTGAACCCAAGGAAATACGGGTGAGATGGTAGAACCAATTGGGGTCTGAAAGTCAGGTAGGAGGTCCCTTTGAGAGGTTTAATACCTGAAATCTGGAGATTAAAAAAGAGAGGGTTCCCCTTCTCTGAAAGCAACGTATGTACTGGAGGACTGCAATAGGATTGGGATCCCACGGGTCCCACAGGACCTGATATAAAACTTACGGGAGCGGGTTCTTTATAGTCTTAAGCGGGTGGGAGCGGGTGATCACAGAACATACAGAGGGTCCCGCAAAACCATGCACAGTACTGCAAACCTCTGAAATGCCACAGGGGGCTGATGAAACGACACAAGGGGGTGATGGAATGGCACAAAGGGATAATGAAATGGCACGGGGGGAGGGGGTGGCAATGAAATTGGAAGGGGGGGGTGATAAAATTGCAAATGGGGGGGCTCTCTCTAAAAGCTGTGACAAAAGGTGGGATTGGACACACATGTTGCGGAAGCAGTTGGAAGTGGAACACACACCTTGTGGGCGCAGCCAGTAATGGTCAGAAATCCCACGAAAGTGGGTGAGAGCGGAATTTAGAAAACAGTCCTGCGCAGGGCACTGATCTGTACTGAGGTCACTGAGCATAAGTGCCATGAAGGGGTTTCCCACAACACTTATTTCCTATCCACAGAGATGAGAAGGAGGATACTGAGTCTCCTGCCTGAATTAAAGGGGTACTCCCGTGGGAAAAAAAAAAAAATGATGTCAACTGGTGCCAGAAAGTTAAACAGATTTGTAAATTACTTCTATTAAAAAAATCTTAATCCTTCCAGTACTTTTTAGGGGCTGTATACTACAGAAGAAATGCTTTTTTTTTTTTGATTTCTCTGATGTCACAACCACAATGCTCTCTGCTGACCTCTGCTGTCCATTTTAGGAACTGTTCAGAGCAGGAGAAAAAATCCCCATATCAAACATATGTTCCTAAGATGGACAGCAGAGGTCAGCAGAGAGCACTGTGGTCGTGACATCAGAGAAATCCAAAAAGAAAAGCATTTCCTCTGTAGTATACAGCCCCTAAAAAGTACTGGAAGGATTAAGATTTTTTAATAGAAGTAATTTACAAATCTGTTTAACTTTCTGGCACCAGTTCATTTCCAAAAAAAAGTTTTCCACGAGAGTAACCCTTTAAGCAGAGATCACACAAGCACTGCTGCTCCATTTATTGTCTATGGGACTACTGGTGATAGCCAAGTGCTGCTCTTGGCTATCTCCAGCAGTTCCATAGAAGATGAATAGAGTGGTGTTGTACACGTGTGACCACGGTTCCATTCAGACAGGAGAAACGAGAGCCATGTTCTCAAGATCACTGGGAATCCAAACTTTGGGGGCCCAATGGTGGGACAACATTGGAACCACCTACTACCAGTTCATAGTGTTCTGAGCTCCACAGAAGATGGTTTCCCAGCAGTCAGCTGTATACTGTGGACTGTGAGGTGTTTCAGCCTAGGAGTGGCCTGGAGCCATTTGCTGACAGTCCCCACGGGTGGTCTGTGGTTAGGGTTGCCCCCGTTCTTGCAAAAAAAAAAATACCGGCCATGCTAATTTCCATAATTAATTATATATGCGTGACATCACAGGAAATTTTGCCCTATTCTGACCCCTATAACTTTATTATTTCTCCTTATACGGGCCTGTAGGAGAGCTAATTTTTTGCGCTCCGATCTGTAGTTTTTCACGGTACCATTTTGGTTTTGATGTGACTGTTTGATTGCTTTTTTTAAAATTAAATTCGGGAGTTACAGTTAGTTACTAACTACAACTCCCAGCATGCCCTGATACAGCCTGTGGCTCAGCAGCTGCCCCAATATAGCTGACTATATAGTAGTATATAATATAGGTTAGTGTTTCCCAACCAGGGGTGCCTCCAGCTGTTGCAAAACTACAACTCCCAGCATTCCCGGACAGCCGTTGGCTGTCCGGGCATGCTGGGAGTTGTAGTTTTGCAACAGCTGGAGGCGCTCTGGTTGGCAAACACTGGTATAGTATATGGTGCAACATTCCGGGAGTTGGACGATGGGTTGGATAAATACCGGCCATTGCATTGCCAGTATTTTTAATATAAAAATACTGGCAGGGTGGCCAAAATACCAGCTGTGCCAGTGAAATACTGGCCAGGTGGCAACCCTATCTATGGTGGAACGGGCAGCCTCTGACGCTGAAGTAAAACCACATGAGACCATTGTATGTTTGTGAAAACAGTTGTGCGGGAAGCCTGGTGCCAGAAAGTCAAACAGATTTGTAAATGACTTCTATTAAAAAATCTTAATCCTTCCAGTACTTATTAGCTGCTGAATACTACAGAGGAAATTATTTTCTTTTTGAAACACAGAGCTCTCTGCTGACATCACAAGCACAGCGCTCTCTGCTGACATCTCTGTCCATTTTAGGAACTGTCCAGAGCAGCAAATGTTTTCTATGGGGATTTTCGCCTACTCTGGGCAGTTCTTAAAATGGACAGAGGTGTCAGCAGAGAGCACTGTGGTCATGATGTCAGCAGAGAGCTCTGTGTTCCAAAAAGAAAATATTTTTTTCTGTAGTATTCAGCAGCTAATAAGTACTGGAAGGATTAATATATTTTAATAGAAGTAATTTACAAATCTGTTTAACTTTCTGGCACCAATTGATTAAAAAAAATAAAAAAAAAGTTTCACACCGGAGTACCCCTTTAAGATGGGAAAAATCTAGATTTTACTGGGCCCAATATTGCCGAGGTCTTCTCCATAGACATCTGTTATGTGCTTCTTAGCAACAGACTACACAGAAGACATGATAAGGAAGAAATGGTTCCTGCAGCCATTTCCCGTAAAAATAACATTTGACGCCAAACGACTTATATATCCTTATAAAGCCTCCATCTTTTTTTTATAGACAGCGTCTGCACACCCTAATAAACATTCAGATGTTTCAAAAGCAAGTCAAAAGAGGCTTCTTCTTATCTGCGGTAACATAACTTGAGTAACATAGTCCCATACAGGAGCTATGACCGTATAGCAGTGTTTCCCAACTAGGGTGCCTCCAGCTGTTGCAAAACTACAACTCCCAGCATACCCGCACTGCCTTTATGTGTGTGGAGCTGAGCTGTCATACCACACAAAAGCTAAGGACATAAAGACTTATTTCCAGGTTAGGCCCCATTCATATTACATTTGGGGTGTGTATTGCCAACATATGATGGGATACCAGCAAAAAGCTTTGCCAATGTATATAGTGGACACAGTGATTCTAATAGTTGTGATGACTCGCTCTTGCAGACAGGTGCGGTTGCAGTATGGAGGCATGGAAACAGGACTTTTCAAATCAAAGTTCAGTGTTTTATTCACACTTGGCAAACAGAAAACAGTCTTAAATACAGATCAACAAAAATGTAACAAAAGTCCACCTGCGTTACTTAGCTGTTTGTTTGTCCATGCCATGCGGCATCAAGCAAGTCTTTTCCAAGCCTCCAGGTACTCTGCTCACCAGCTCCCACATTCCAGAAGGAAGATCTCACAACCTTGCTCTCTGGCAGTGTGAGCTGCAACATGCAAATCCCCCTCAGCTGGTGGAGCAGCCTGTCTTTAAGGCCAACTAAAGGCAGCCTGGACTGTGGGGAATGGCCCCCACCCAACACTTGACCATTCCCAGCAAGAGCCATCCCAGATTGGCTTTCCAGCCATAGCGTCAGTCTGCATCACAGCACAGACACTGGACAATTATTGGCTCTTACTTCACCAAGGCCAGGAGCCTTGGTGACACATACTGACCATCAACCACAATGCCCTTCACCTTCTCACATAGGCCAAATAAAGTCTCCTAGTGACTACGTAAACAAGATGTGAATGGGACCTTACCTCCAGTGGTGAAGGTCAATCGCGTCTAAAAAAATTCTTTAAAGGGTTACTCTCGTGGGAAAATTTTTTTTTCAAATCAACGGTGCCAGAAAGTTATATAGATTTGTAAATTACTTCTATATAAACACCTTAAAGAGGTACTCCGCCCCTAGATATCTTATTCCCGCCATTGGGGACCCCTGTGATCTCTCCTGCAGCACCCCCTGTTATCTGGTGCACGGAGCGAACTTCTGCCTGATGACTGGCGTTGCATGGACCAGAGGCTTGTGATGTCACGCCCCACCCCCTCAATCAAGTCTATGGAAGGGGGCATGCCGGATAGGGGATGAGATGTCTAGGGGCGGAGTACCCCTTTAATCCTTCCAGTACATAGCTGCTGTATGCTCCACAAGTTGTGTAGTTCTTTCCAGTCTGACCACAGTGCTCTCTGCTGACACCTTTGTCCATGTCAAGGACTGTCTAGAGCAGGAGAGGTTTGCTATGAGGATTTGCTCCTGTTCTGGACAGTTCTTGACATGGACATACAGTAGCTGGCAGCAGAGAGCACTGTGGTTAGACTGGAAAGAACTACACAACTTCCTTTGGAGCATACAGTATCTGATAAGTACTGGAAGGATTAAGATTTTTATATAGAAGTAATTTTCAAATCTGTATAACTTTCTGGAGCCAGTTTTTTTTCCCCCCCGGAGTACCACTTTAATGGAGTTCCACATTGCAGATAACATACTGGGACATATTTGTATCTTCAGAATGAAAAGGACCATCTGATTGAATGTGAGTTTAGCTTAGCATTACTATTATAATAAGTTTTAATAACAAATGTGTTCATCCAGAACCTTTCTGAAGCCACCAGCAGGGCGCACTTACCCACTCAACACACCCAAGACGAGGTTTAAGACGAAGAATGACCCGAAAATAACTAAGCTGACGAAGTACACCCAGGGAAGCTCGTAGCCCATGGCATCCTGCATCTGTAGGCAGAGATTGGATGAAACGCGATGGTTAAAATGATTACAAATATGATTGATGTGATTTGGAAAATAAAACAAATTGTAATCCAATGATGCAGCCCAGTAGGAGAAGGTAGAAGTATATACTCGAGTATAAGCCGAGTTTTTCAGCACGATTTGAACTCTCCGCCCTCAGTGGTCTTCAACCTGTGGACCTCCAGATGTTTCAAAACTACAACTCTCAGCATGCCCGGACAGCCGATGGCTGTCCGGGCATGCTGGGAGTTGTAGTTTTGAAACATCTGGAGTTCTGCAGGTTGAAGACCACTGTTCAGACATTGACAGGCGGTGATGATGAAGGGGGGGGGGGGATGATGACAGGTGGTGATGATGAAGGGGGAGTGTGGGATGATGACAGGGGGATGATGACAGGCGGTGATGATAAAGGGGGGTGTGGGATGATGACAGGAGGATGATGACAGGCGGTGATGATGAAGGGGGAGTGTGGGATGATGACAGGAGGATGATGACAGGCGGTGATGATGAAGGGGGAGTGTGGGATGATGACAGGAGGATGATGACAGGCGGTGATGATGAAGGGGGATGTGGGATGATGACAGGGGGATGATGACAGGCGGTGGTGATGAAGGGGGGAGGTGTGGGATGATGACAGGAGGATGATGACAGGCGGTGATGATGAAGGGGGGTGTGGGATGATGACAGGAGGATGATGGCAGGCGGTGATGATGAAGGGGGAGTGTGGGATGATGACAGGAGGATGATGACAGGCGGTGATGATGAAGGGGGGGTGTGGGATGATGACAGGAGGATGATGACAGGCGGTGATGATGAAGGGGGGTGTGGGATGATGACAGGAGGATGATGGCAGACAGTGATGATGAAGGGGGAGTGTGGGATGATGACAGGAGGATGATGACAGGCGGTGATGATGAAGGGGGAGTGTGGGATGATGACAGGAGGATGATGACAGGCGGTGATGATGAAGGGGGGTGTGGGATGATGACAGGAGGATGATGACAGGTGGTGATGATGAAGGGGGAGTGTGGGATGATGACAGGAGGATGATGACAGGCGGTGATGATGAAGGGGGAGTGTGGGATGATGACAGGAGGATGATGACAGGCGGTGATGATGAAGGGGGAGTGTGGGATGATGACAGGAGGATGATGACAGGCGGTGATGATGAAGGGGGGTGTGGGATGATGACAGGAGGATGATGACAGGTGGTGATGATGAAGGGGGAGTGTGGGATGATGACAGGAGGATGATGACAGGCGGTGATGATGAAGGGGGGGTGTGGGATGATGACAGGAGGATGATGACAGGCGGTGATGATGAAGGGGGATGTGGGATGATGACAGGAGGATGATGGCAGGCGGTGATGATGAAGGGGGGAGGTGTGGGATGATGACAGGAGGATGATGACAGGCGGTGGTGATGAAGGGGGGAGGTGTGGGATGATGACAGGAGGATGATAACAGGCGGTGATGATGAAGGGGAGTGTGGGATGATGACAGGAGGATGATGACAGGCGGTGGTGATGAAGGGGGGAGGTGTGGGATGATGACAGGAGGATGATAACAGGCGGTGATGATGAAGGGGGGGTGTTGGATGATGACAGGAGGATGATGACAGGAGGTGATGATGAAGGGGGGTGTGGGATGATGACAGGAGGATGATGGAAGGCGGTGATGATGAAGGGGGGAGGTGTGGGATGATGACAGGGGGATGATGACAGGCGGTGATGATGAAGGGGGGATGATGAAGGGGGGGATGATGAAGGGGGGATGATGATGACAGGGTAATGATGAAGGGGGGATGATGACAGGCGGTAATGATGAAGGGGGGATGATGACAGGGTGATGATGATGAGGGTGTTAATGACGGGGGTCTGGATGATGACATGGGAGGGATGATGTATTTCCCACCCTAGGCTTATAGTCGAGTCAATAACGTTTCCTGGGTTTTTGGGGTAAAATTAGGGGCCTCGGCTTATATTCGGGTCAGCTTATACTCGACTATATACGGTAGGCCAATTTTGACAGAAGGGGGCCTCCTTAGAAGGTTCAGACATGGGGAATCGAAGGGAAATTAGACCAACCTGGTCCCTATATTTTTGCGACCCCCTCCCCCCAAAGAAAAAAAAAGCAACAGGTTTTGCTATGATGACATGTAAACAATTCACAATAATATAAAATTAGAACTTATAAATTAAGCATTAGAGCAAATCTACAGTAAAAGGTACCCCGAACCCAAATTTAATGAATCGGCAATGATTCATTAAATGGGTACTCTGCCGGAAAACATCTTATCCCCTATTCAAAGGATAGGGGATAAGTTGTGTGATCACGGGGGTTCCGCCGCTATGGACCCCTGCGATCTCCAGGCCAGCAGCGGCAGTGGCTTGGAGCACAGTAAAAGTGGAAGAAAGGACTGTAGGAGACATAATTCCACTCACCCAGTATAGTACATCTGTCCAGCCTTCCATAGTGATGCACTGGAATACGGTCAGCATAGCAAAAAAGAAATTATCAAAGTTTGTGATCCCCCCATTGGGTCCTTCCCACTTGCCCCGACACTCTGTGTTGTTCAGGTGACATTCTCTCCCATGACCAGAAAAAGCGCAAGGGGCGGGCTCTTCCTCTGAGACAAGGTCTGAAACGTAAGAAAATAGTTTTCATAATCATTCAAAAGACAATTATCAGCTGCGTACAGAATGCCTGCGCTATCACCTATAGATGGCGCTATTGTAACACAATGGAAGATGCAGAGAAGCCCTAGGCCAGTGGTCTCCAACCTGCGGACCTCCAGATGTTTCAAAACTACAACTCCCAGCATGCCCGGACAGCCGTTGGCTGTCCGGGCATGCTGGGAGTTGTAGTTTTGCAACATCTGGAGGTCCGCAGGTTGGAGACCACTGGCCTAGGCAAACAGACTGCTAAAGCAAACCTGACAAGACGTCTACAAAATATAACTATATAACTATAACTATAACTATATATACATATATATATATATATATATATATATATATATATATATATATATATATAGTAGGACTTCTGCAAATAAAGTGACCATCTTTACTGTCTCAGTCTGCACTACTGCACCGCAAAAATATCCTTCTCAAAAGCTGACCTCCCACATTTTGAAGCTATTTATTTAGAGACACTCGCTGTGATTTGTCCTTAACTGCAGGTGATACTTCTCCCAACATGGAGCACACTCTGCTCCATGTTTGGAGCAGTAGTACCTTCAGTTAAGGACAAATCACAGCGGGTGTCACTCCTGACACCCGCTGCGATCATCCTTCATCCCTGAGATGCGGAGTGGCTTTATCCTGCGTTCGCATCTCTGCCCTGTACTCCCGCCGGCCACTCATTCATATTTCCCGCTGAGAGCAGTGATTGGCTGCCACTATCCGGCTAATCCCCACTCTGGGCAGAAAATATGAATGAGTGATGTGAATTTCTATTCACATCAGTTGTTGGCTGGAGTACTGAGCAGAGATGCGAGCGCTGTATAGAGCCGCTCTGCATCTCTGCTTTATTATGGACAATCGCAGCGGGTGTCAGGAGTGACACCTGGGGCAATCTGTCTATTAGTACAGGAACTACTGCTCCCATCATGGAACTGTATGTACCATGCTGGGAGTAGTAGCACTACTTAAAAAAAAAAAAAGAAAAAAAGTGAAAAACACACACAGTGCATTTTTATTATTGTCGGCTACATTTTTAGTGCTCTGCCCGCCCACATAAATTGATCCCTGTTAAAAAATTAATTAAAATGTCATTATAAAAAATATGAATTTCATTAAATACATTTTTTTCCATCTCTACTGCATCCACAAAAAAAAAACAAGTTGAAACCTCACACAGGAATTTGCAAATCAGTCGCCAACAGCCCATATCTCATCTGCTGCTCTACAATGACTGCTGTCTGCGTCTTGTATATAACAGCTGGGAAACCATAATCTGCCAAGCGGTGCTGCACATAATGATCTCAGTCCTGTCCATCACTGTATATATTGTTTTGTATGTAGCACAGAGGACCGAGACACTGCTACAGTCCTTAGTACAGTGTTTCCCAACCAGGGTGCCCTCCAGCTGTTGCTACAACTCCCGCCAGGAGAGGCTTTGACTGTCTGGGCATGCTGGGAGTTGTAGTTTTGCAACAGCTGGAAGAACTCTGGTTGGGAAATACTGCCTTAGTATAATGAGATCTGTAGCCGGCCCGGTCCATATTGCCGTCCGTGGAGAGAAACATATGGTGATCACAGGCAGTTCCACAGCTTAAGTCAAATGAAAACATTCCTTGGGTTTTCTGTGAAGTCAGATACACTAATCTGTAGAGCCGCTGGCTAAAAATACAAGCAGATGAGTTCCTAGATCTGTCCTGTTAATTACACGGATACCCCTGGGGGACTGAGAAGACTCAATCTGCAATAGTCAAGCAGCTTGGTGTGAAGAAATCAACTGTGGGAGCAATTATTAGAAAATGGAAGACATACGAGACCACTGATAATCTCCCTCAATCTGGGGCTCCAGGCAAGATCTCACCCCGTGGTGTTAAAATTATCACACGAACGGTGAGCAAAAATCCCAGAACCACACAGGGGGACCTAGTGAATGACTTGCAGAGACCTGGAACCAAAGACTACCATCAGTAACATACTACGCCACAAGGGACTCAAATCATACAGTGCCAGACGTGTCCCCCTGCTTAAGCCAGTACATGTCAGGGCCCGTCTGAAGTTTGCTAGAAAACATTTGGATGATTCAGAAGAGGATTGGGAGAATGTCATATGGTCAGATGAAACCAAAGTAGAACTTTTTGGTAAAAACTCAACTCGTCGTGTTTGGAGGAGAAATAAAGCCGAGTTGCATCCAAAGAACACCATACCTACTGTGAAGCATGGGGGGGGGGGTGGAAACATCATGCTTTGGGGCTGTTTTTCTGCTAAGGCACCAGGATGACTGATCCGTGTAAAGGAAAGAATGGATAGGGCCATGTATCGTGAGATTTTGAGTGAAAACCTACTTCCATGAGCAAGGGCATTGAATGTGAAACGTGGCTGAGTCTTTCAGCATGACAATGATCCCAAACACACCGCCCGGGCAACAAAGGAGTGGCTTCGTAAGAAGCATTTCAAGGTCCTGGAGTGGCCTTGCCAGTCTCCAGATCTCAACCCCATAGAAAACCTTTGGAGGGAGTTGAAAGTCCGTGTTGCCCAGTGACAGTCCCAAAACATCACTGCTCTAGAGGAGATCTGCATGGAGGAATGGGCCAAAATACCAGCAACAGTGTATGAAAAACTTGTGAAGACTTACAGAAAATGTTTGACCTCTGTCATTGCCAACAAAGGGTATATAACAAAGTATTGAGATAAACGTTTGTTATTGACCAAATACTTATTTTCCACCATAATTTGCAAATAAATTCTTTAAAATCAGACAATGTGATTTTATGGATTTTTTTCTCATTATGTCTCTCATAGTTGAGGTTATAACCTATGATGAAAATTACATATATAGTGGTGCAAATATATACATATACAAGTACTACTAAATAATTGTGGTGTTATACCTGAGCCAATATAAAAGCAGGTCTTGTGCATTCGTCCAATGAAGAGTTCCAGCCCAATGATGGCGTAAATGATAATGACAAACAACACCAGCAAAGCGATGTGAAGCAGGGGCACCATGGCTTTCATGATAGAGTTTAATACAATGTGCAAACCTGCAAAAAAAATAAAAATAATAATAATAACAGTGAAGCTCAGAAAGAAAAAGGAAGTTACTCTGAATTACTCCATGCTGTAACAACAAAAGATGGAAGATGAAGTATAACGGGTAAACTATATATGGAAAGTCACCACACAATGGGTTAGACCAGTGTAACTCAACCAGGGTGCCTTCAGCTGTTGCAAAACTACAACTCCCAGCATGCCCAGACAGCCGCTGGCTGTTTGGGCATGCTGGGAATTGTAGTTTTGCAGCAGCTGGAGGCACCCTGGTTATGAAACACTGCAGTAGAATAAAACAGATGCCATTCATCAGAACCGGCTTACAATGATTCACACTATAAATAAGACTCAGGGCAGCATATTGCAGCTTTGCCGGCTATGTCATCTGGCCCGGTGCTTCATGGGGTTCTCTAATACAGTACAGATGAAGTTTATTGAGCCGAGACCACTATGCACTTGTTACTGTTAACCATTTAGTGACTGAGAGTAAAACATGCAAGTGTTTGCATTCTCCTTCAGGGTCATGTACACTGCGAATGAATAGAGTTTGGTGTCGTTTTAGAGACATTGCAGTGGCTTTGCGCCTTTTTTGCGCCTTTTCAAAAAAAGGTGCAGTTCATAAAACCGTATCCTGTGTATTGCCAAAATCAGCGGATTGCAACTCAAAATCAGTAGAAATGTGTAAACCAAAAGGCGCAGAAAAGGCGCAAATAAACGATTAATTTCCCCCATCACATTCAGGACATCCCTGTGTTTTGAAAGATCTTTCGGGACACAAGGATGTCCCGGTTACCTTTCTGCGACCCCGCGTTAATTTAAAACGCAGGGGCCACCGGGAGGTAGCGCACGCAGGGACGTCACTGACGTCCCGTGCGCCCATAGGAACAGAGTGGAGCAGCGAGGACACACGTCATCTTCGGTGCTCCGACAACCGCTCCTCCGGTCCCGGGACCTACTGCTATGGCCTATAGGCCATAGCAGTAGATCATGACCCCTGACCGGAGGAGCGGTGGTCGGAGCACTGAAGTGGGGCAGTACACAGGCATAAAGCCTCCAGCCATACACTGTATATGGCTGAAGGCTGTATGTCTGTGGGGGCCACTGCCTACCTAATGTGGGGGGAACTATACTGCCTACCTAATGTGGGGGGAACTATACTGCCAGGTGCCAGCCTAATGTTGGGCAACCATATTGCCAACCTAATGTGGGGGAAGCTATGCTGCCAACCTAATGTGGGGGGACTACGCTGACAACCTAGTGTGGGGGGAACTATGCTGCCTACCTAGTGTGGGGGGAACTATGCTGCCTACTTACTGTGGGGGAACTATGCTGCCTACCAAGTGTGGGGGAACTATGCTGCGTACTTAAAGGGGTACTCCACTGCCCCAGCTTTTGGAACATTTTGTTCTGAACTGGGCTGCGGGGGTTGTGATGTCACAGCCACGCCCCTTGTTAAGTCCAACCATGCCCCCTCAATGCAAGTCTATGGGAGGGGGCATGTCGACCACCGTACGATACTCTGTTAGTGCCCCTCCCGAGACTAGACCCTGGATCTACCCCTGGTTAAAATTTAGAAACCCTGTTGTTAGGGGAGTGTGCATGAGGTGAACCATGTGACTTATTTGACCCCCCACCCCCACCCCCGATCTCCGGGCCGGCAGCGGGGGTGTCTGGAACACATAAGCTTGGAGCTTCTGGGTTCGTGATGGCAATTTTATATGAAGGCTTCATAGGTCCCATAAAGCCTAAGGGCCCGATGACGCCACGTATTTTCTCAGCAGAAGATTCTGGTGCAGTAGCTTCCATTTGTCTTCAATGGGATTATACTGCACTATTTACACTACCAATGTTCCCAGACTCTGACAAAAGAATGAACATGTTCATTCTTTTTGCGGAATCTGCTCGGAAATGCATTGCCACCTATGGAGACGCTGCACTTCCTAGGGCCTAGCGCATCCATTACAGATGGAATCTCCAGCCCTAAGGATACATTCACACTATGGAAATTCCACAAGAAAATTCAACAAGGATTCCGCTTGCAGCAGCCTCCTATTGCTTTCAATGGGAGGCTGCTGCTCAGTTTACAAAGTGGATCCGCTTTCCGTTGAAATAACGTATATGTTTATTCTTTCATTGCAAAGCTCTATTAATCAATGGGTCTTTGAATTTAAGCTCTTTTGGCAGCAAATTTGAATGCCCTGGTTCTACTGAGGAAATTAAAGGGGTACTCCGGAGGGGGGAAAAAATTTAAAATCAACTGGTGCCAGAAAGTTATACAGATTTGTAAATTACTTCTATATAAAATCTTAACTCTTCCAGTACTATTCAGCTGCTGTATGCTCCAGAGGAAGTTGTGTTGTTCCAGTCTGATCACAGTGATCTCTGCTGACACCTCTGTCCATGTCAGGAACTGCCTCGAGCAAGGGAATTTTGCTACATTATAGGGATTTTCTCCTGCTCTGGACAGTTCCTGACACGGACAGAGGTGTCAGCAGAGAGCACTGTGGTCAGACTGAAAAGAACTTCCTCTGAAGCATACAGCAGCTGATAAGTACTGGCAGGATTATGTCTGTCCAGGCATGCTGGGAGTTGTAATTTTGCAATAGCCGGAGGCACCCAGGTTGGGAAACACTGGTTCACATAGTAGGTAATCTGCAAGATCTGATGGAACATGTGGAAAAAGGGTCCAGGGTGGTAAATACTGGGTCTCAATGTATCATGGAGCAGATGGAGGTACCTTCTTGTACCTAATTTTCTAAGCCATTACAGAAGTGGCATCTATGAACAGGTCATGACAAATTCATATTAATTCGATCCTTACTTGGGACACCCGATACAAGTCGCAGAGGCCTCAGAACACGAAATGCTCTTAGGGCTTTAACATCAAACCCCCCAGGTTTTCCGCTCATATGATGCGCATCTCCTTGCTTGTGGGAAAATTGTTCCAGAATTACACTGAAAAGTCTGTAAATTCAAAGTTATGACAGAAAGTCAGTATGGAGAAGAAGAAAAGTTAGACATACAAGATGCTCTGTCTTACAAAGATCTTCTAATGTTCTTATCTCCTGCTAACAGTTTAGATCTAATGGCAAGACGTGCAGCTGGAGATGACACCAGGCGGTACTATGGCCAAGGCACTCGCAACACTGTCCAACAGTACCCCTTGATCTGCTGCCGGCCGTGGCATACATAGAAGAAAAAGGGCCCCATAGCAAATACTGAAATGGGCCTTCTATTATGATGTCAGTTTTTGCCCCCAGAACAGAAAGGTCTAGTGTTTATTTCTCTTTTCTGTCCATGACCCTTTGGTCAGCACCCCCTCCATTAACATGCAGTCCACTGAAGAGAGTTCTGCACAGTTTCCTACCAATAGAAAAAGCAATGGGCCAAGCAGGACAAGGGCCCCATAGCAGCCGCATATTCTTGGCTGCAAGCTAATGTCTCCTAGACATCTTATCCCCTATCCAAAGGATAGGGGATAAGATGTCTGATCGCGGAGGTCCCGCTGCTAGGGACCCCCACGAAATCCCTTTTGCATCCAACGTTAGTTAAGTGCGTTGGGTGCAGCGCCGGACGCTCAAGACTTCATGGCCGCGCCCTGCTCGTGAAATCACGACCACGCCCCCTCAATGCAAGTCTATGGGAGGGGGCGTGACATAGACTAGCATTGAGGGGGCATGGCTATGATGTCACAGGCATGGAATGGCCATGACGACATGAGCCTCCACCCCGCATCGCCAGTCATCCGACATGGATCCAGCGGCAGGACCCCCACGATCAGACATCTTATCCCCTATCCTTTGGATAGGGGATAGGATGTCTAAGAGCAGAGTACCCCTTTAAACTTCAAGCGGGAGTCAAGAACACCAGCAAAATTGGACCTACCTGGTAATATTAATACTTACCCAATAACCACAATGACATAATCCAAAAGATTCCATCCGTTTCTAATATAGGCACTGGGGTGGATGACCAGCCCGGAGGCTCGCGACGTCACAGCCGCGCACCGCTCGTGATGTCACGGCCACGCCCCCTCAATGCAAGTCTAAGGGAGGGGGCGTGACGACCGTCACGCCCCCTCCCATAGACTTGCATTGAGGGGGTGTGGCCATGATGTCACAGGTTTGGCGTGGCCGTGAGGTCACGAGCCTCTGCCCTGCATCGCCAGTCATCCAGCATGGATCCAGCAGCAGGTCCCCCCCACGATCAGACTTTGGATAGGGGATAAGATGTCTAAGGGTGGAGTACCCCTTTAAACTTCTAGCGGGAGTCAAGAACACCAGCAAAATTTTACCTACCTGGTAATATTAATACTTACCCAATAACCACAATGACAAAATCCAAAAGATTCCATCCGTTTCTAATATAGGCACTGGGGTGCATGACCAGCCCATAGGCAATGATCTTCAGGAAGCTTTCCACAGTGAAGATGATGAGGAAAATATACTCCACTTGTTCCTAAGACAAAAGAATACCATCATGGCGCCGCACGGAGGCATAAACACATCTATACAGTATGTGCTTCTAGGTAATTACTTTGTGTCTGCAATGATCATCACCCATTAAAATATAAATGGACAAAGCTGTGATCCCATAGTACTGAATATAGCAGTGAGTGAAACCTATGTCATCATCACACATCACAATCTCACCATTACACATTATTGCATGTGTAGAAAATACTTTTAGGTGTATGCCACTTTAAATGTGCACTGTCAGAATTAAAAACTTTTTATATGCTGTACATCTTGGCAAAACATTAACCTTTCTAATATACTTCATAAAAAAAAATTGTATCTCCTATTTATAGAACCAACCAAAACATAATCCTGTCCGGCTGCAGCATCATCTTTGTCCCAGCTGAAGCACAGGCGGGGACAAAGACCAGGAAGTGAGGGCGGGACTAACACTACTCTGTGCTCACTCCTGTCCAATCAGACTGCAGCATGAAAACAGAGAGGACGGTGTTACTTCTGTCCTATCAGCATGCAGTGATTAGATAAAGAGACCCAGCACTGCACAGCAGACTCAAGGAGGAAGTGAATGAATGGTGAGTGAGGGCAGGCTCAGTGCTTGCCCTGGACACGCCCCTTCCTGAGCAGTAGATGTCAAAATATGTGAGCAGCATAATGGAGGAAATTTGTGAGCTAAATACATGTAAAACATCTGCATGACCCAATGAGTAACATATATATGCATTACTCCTTTCTATGATATGACAGGTAAGCTTTAAGACGAATGTCAAGCAGAAAAACATCCTGAAGATTGGGGCAAAATTTTCCCATGTATGACCAACTTAGGATATTCATATATCCACACGTACACACTGATAAGCCACAACACTAAGCATAGGGTCACACAAGCCGTATATTGCTGCATATTTTCTTCTGTGTATTTTTCTATCCATTAAAGGGGTACTCGGGTGGAAAACATTATTTTTTTTATTTATTTTTTTTAAATCAACTGGTGCCAGAAAGTTAAAGGGTAACTCTCATTAAAACTAATTTTTGCTATTGCACTCCTTATGGTAAATAAAAAATGTTTCTATTATACTTTGCTTTAAAAAAATGAAGTTTTCTATGTTTTATTTGTGCTTAAAGCTCAAGAGCACATTTCCCCCCATCTTATACACAGACTTTGGACCAAAGTCCATACACAGAAAGTGCAGCCTGGAGTGCTGAGGGGGGGGGGGGTGTCCAGTCTCATCCAATCATAGCTCCTCTCACACTTAACTGCCATATGCTGTTGGTTGGACACCCCCCCTCAGCACTCCAGGCTGCACTTCCTGTGTTTGGGCTTCGGTCCAAAGTCTGTGTATAAGATGGGGGAAATGTGCTCTTGAGCTTTTTTAAGCACAAATAAAACATAGAAAACTTCTTTTTTTTTTATTTTTAAACCAAGTATATTAGAAATATTTTTTATTTACCACAAGGAGTGCAATAGCAGAAATTAGTTTTAATGAGAGTGACCATTTAAACAGATTTGTAAATTGCTTCTATTAAAAAGTCTTTACCCTTAAAGTACTTTTAAGCAGCTGTATGCTACAGAGGAAATTCCTTTCTTTTTGAATGTCTTTTTTGTCTTGTCCACAGTGCTCTCTGCTGACACCTGATACCCGTGTCAGGAACTGTCCAGAGCAGCATAGGTTTGCAATGGGGATTTTCTCCTGCTCCGGACAGTTCCTGATACGGACATCAGGTGTCAGCAGAGAGCACTGTGGACAAGACAAAAAAGAAATTCAAAAAGAAAAGAATTTCCTGTAGCATACAGCTGCTAAAAAGTACTGGAAAGAAGTAATTTACAAATCTGTTTAACTTTCTGGCACCAGTTGATTTAAAAAAAATGTTTTTCCATCGGAGTACCCCTTTAAAGTCAATGGGTAGAAAAATATGCAGCAGCAAACGTCCAAATACGCAGAACACTGCACGTTTGACCTTACCCTAAATGGAACCTGTCACTTATTATAACCCAGGCCTGTGTTATTATATTATAAAGCAACAACAATAGTCAAAAAATATAAGATTCCGGTAAAGGTTGCGTGTAATAAATAACCATATTTTCCACCTAGCCAAGAAGTTAACCGTGCGGCAGCCCTGACACCTCCTGCACACAGAGGGGATCCCCCTCACCTCCTCCAGGGAAAAGCCCATAGCTCTGGATTAAAACTCATTACGGATTGTACCGTCTAAAATTAGCCATAACCACTGGGAGCTTAACATGTAAATCATACAGGAGGGAGGACGATCCAGCTGTCTTCAGAGACCCTAATTCCTTGCGTTCTGAAGTTTTCTGGTGCGGAAAGGACGCCTCTCAATGGTGCTGATAAAAAGGGTCTGTGTAATACGCAAATACATGGCACAAAATTCTAAGTGAGAACATGGCCTTAGTATTGTTTGAAGGTGAGCATACATTTTTTAGGCAATGATAGTAAAAAAACTAATGTTAGGCTTTTGTTGTAGATTGTATTGCTCCTTGGTGGCCTTTGAATCCATCAGTTGAACTCATAGACTGTATTACAATCTGTATTTGTGAATGGACTAGAGCAGGGTTCTCTCCTCCAGACCCCTGTCTCCAGAGTCCTCTCCTCCAGACCCCTGTCCTCAGAGTCCTCTCCTCCAGACCACTGTCCCCAGAGTCATCTCCTCCAGACCACTGTCCTCAGAGTCCTCTCCTCTAGACCCCTGTCTCCAGAGTCCTCTCCTCCAGACCCCTGTCCTCAGAGTCCTCTCCTCTAGACCCCTGTCTCCAGAGTCCTCTCCTCCAGACCCCTGTCCTCAGAGTCCTCTCCTCTAGACCCCTGTCTCCAGAGTCCTCTTCTCCAGACCACTGTCTCCAGAGTCCTCTCCTCCAGACCCCTGTCCTCAGAGTTCTCTCCTCCAGACCCCTGTCCCCAGAGTCCTCTCCTTCAGACCCCTGTCTCCAGAGTCCTCTCCTCCAGACCCCTGTCCTCAGAGTCCTCTTCTCCAGACCCCTGTCCTCAGAGTCATCTCCTCCAAACCACTGTCCTCAGAGTCCTCTCCTCTAGACCCCTGTCTCCAGAGTCCTCTCCTCCAGACCCCTGTCCTCAGAGTCCTCTTCTCCAGACCACTGTCCCCAGAGTCCTCTCCTCCAGACCACCGTCCCCAGAGTCCTCTCCTCCGGACCACCGTCCCCAGAGTCCTCTCCTCCAGACCCCTGTCCCCAGAGTCCTCTCCTCCAGACCCCTTTCTCAAGAGTCCTCTCCTCCAGACCACTGTCCCCATAGTCCTCTCCTCCAGACCCCTGTCCCCAGAGTCCTCTCCTCCAGACCCATGTCTCCAGAGTCCTCTCCTCCAGACCCCTGTCCTCAGAGTCCTCTCCTCCAGACCCCTGTCCTCAGAGTCCTCTTCTCCAGACCCATGTCCCCAGAGTCATCCCCTCCAGACCACTGTCCTCAGAGTCCTCTCCTCCAGACCACTGTCCCCAGAGTCATCTCCTCCAGACCACTGTCCTCAGAGTCCTCTCCTCTAGACCCCTGTCTCCAGAGTCCTCTCCTCCAGACCCCTGTCCTCAGAGTCCTCTCCTCTAGACCCCTGTCTCCAGAGTCCTCTCCTCCAGACCCCTGTCCTCAGAGTCCTCTCCTCTAGACCCCTGTCTCCAGAGTCCTCTTCTCCAGACCACTGTCTCCAGAGTCCTCTCCTCCAGACCCGTCCTCAGAGTTCTCTCCTCCAGACCCCTGTCCCCAGAGTCCTCTCCTTCAGACCCCTGTCTCCAGAGTCCTCTCCTCCAGACCCCTGTCCTCAGAGTCCTCTTCTCCAGACCCCTGTCCTCAGAGTCATCTCCTCCAAACCACTGTCCTCAGAGTCCTCTCCTCTAGACCCCTGTCTCCAGAGTCCTCTCCTCCAGACCCCTGTCCTCAGAGTCCTCTTCTCCAGACCACTGTCCCCAGAGTCATCTCCTCCAGACCACTGTCCCCAGAGTCCTCTCCTCCAGACCACCGTCCCCAGAGTCCTCTCCTCCGGACCACCGTCCCCAGAGTCCTCTCCTCCGGACCACCGTCCCCAGAGTCCTCTCCTCCAGACCCCTGTCCCCAGAGTCCTCTCCTCCAGACCCCTTTCTCAAGAGTCCTCTCCTCCAGACCACTGTCCCCATAGTCCTCTCCTCCAGACCCCTGTCCCCAGAGTCCTCTCCTCCAGACCCATGTCTCCAGAGTCCTCTCCTCCAGACCCCTGTCCTCAGAGTCCTCTTCTCCAGACCCATGTCCCCAGAGTCATCCCCTCCAGACCACTGTCCTCAGAGTCCTCTCCTCCAGACCACTGTCCCCAGAGTCATCTCCTCCAGACCACTGTCCTCAGAGTCCTCTCCTCTAGACCCCTGTCTCCAGAGTCCTCTCCTCCAGACCCCTGTCCTCAGAGTCCTCTCCTCTAGACCCCTGTCTCCAGAGTCCTCTCCTCCAGACCCCTGTCCTCAGAGTCCTCTCCTCTAGACCCCTGTCTCCAGAGTCCTCTTCTCCAGACCACTGTCTCCAGAGTCCTCTCCTCCAGACCCCTGTCCTCAGAGTTCTCTCCTCCAGACCCCTGTCCCCAGAGTCCTCTCCTTCAGACCCCTGTCTCCAGAGTCCTCTCCTCCAGACCCCTGTCCTCAGAGTCCTCTTCTCCAGACCACTGTCCCCAGAGTCATCTCCTCCAGACCACTGTCCTCAGAGTCCTCTCCTCCAGACCACCGTCCCCAGAGTCCTCTCCTCCGGACCACCGTCCCCAGAGTCCTCTCCTCCAGACCCCTGTCCCCAGAGTCCTCTCCTCCAGACCCCTTTCTCAAGAGTCCTCTCCTCCAGACCACTGTCCCCATAGTCCTCTCCTCCAGACCCCTGTCCCCAGAGTCCTCTCCTCCAGACCCATGTCTCCAGAGTCCTCTCCTCCAGACCCCTGTCCTCAGAGTCCTCTCCTCCAGACCCCTGTCCTCAGAGTCCTCTTCTCCAGACCCATGTCCCCAGAGTCATCCCCTCCAGACCACTGTCCCCAGAGTCATCTCCACCAGAACACTGTCCTCAGAGTCCTCTCCTCCAGACCACTGTCCTCAGAGTCCTCTCCTCCAGACCACTGTCCCCAGAGTCCTCTCCTCCAGACCCCTTTCTCAAGAGTCCTCTCCTCCAGACCCCTGTCTCCAGAGTCCTCTCCTCTAGACCCCTGTCTCCAGAGTCCTCTTCTCCAGACCCCTGTCTCCAGAGTCCTCTCCTCTAGACCCCTGTCTCCAGATTTCTCTCCTCCAGACCCCTGTCTCCAGAGTCCTCTCCTCCAGACCCCTGTCTCCAGAGTCATCTCCTCCAGACCACTGTCCCAAGAGTCCTCTCCTCCAGACCATTTCTCCAGAGTCCTCTCCTCCAGATCACTGTCCCCAGAGTCCTCTCCTCCAGACCCCTGTCCCCAGAGTCCTCTCCTCCAGACCCCTGTCCCCAGAGTCCTCTCCTCCAGACCCCTGTCCCCAGAGTCCTCTCCTCCAGACCACTGTCCCCAGAGTCCTCTCCTCCAGACCACTGTCCCCAGAGTCCTCTCCTCCAGACCACTGTCCCCAGAGTCCTCTCCTCCAGACCCATGTCTCCAGAGTCCTCTCCTCCAGACCCCTGTCCTCAGAGTCCTCTCCTCCAGATCCCTGTCCTCAGAGTCCTCTTCTCCAGACCCATGTCCCCAGAGTCATCCCCTCCAGACCACTGTCCCCAGAGTCATCTCCACCAGAACACTGTCCTCAGAGTCCTCTCCTCCAGACCACTGTCCTCAGAGTCCTCTCCTCCAGACCACTGTCCCCAGAGTCCTCTCCTCCAGACCCCTTTCTCAAGAGTCCTCTCCTCCAGACCCCTGTCTCCAGAGTCCTCTCCTCTAGACCCCTGTCTCCAGAGTCCTCTTCTCCAGACCCCTGTCTCCAGAGTCCTCTCCTCTAGATCCATGTCTCCAGATTTCTCTCCCCCAGACCCCTGTCTCCAGAGTCCTCTCCTCCAGACCCCTGTCTCCAGAGTCATCTCCTCCAGACCACTGTCCCAAGAGTCCTCTCCTCCAGACCATTTCTCCAGAGTTCTCTCCTCCAGATCACTGTCCCCAGAGTCCTCTCCTCCAGACCCCTGTCCCCAGAGTCCTCTCCTCCAGACCCCTGTCCCCAGAGTCCTCTCCTCCAGACCCCTGTCTCCAGAGTCCTCTCCTCCAGACCACTGTCTCCAGAGTCATCTCCTCCAGACCACTGTCCCAAGAGTCCTCTCCTCCAGACCCCTGTCCCCAGAGTCCTCTCCTCCAGACCCCTGTCCCCAGAGTCCTCTCCTCCAGACCACTGTCCCCAGAGTCCTCTCCTCCAGACCCCTGTCCCCAGAGTCCTCTCCTCCAGACCACTGTCCCCAGAGTCCTCTCCTCCAGACCCCTGTCTTCAGAGTTCTCTACTCCAGACCACTGTCCCCAGAGTCCTCTCCTCCAGACAACTGTCTCCAGAATCCTCTCCTCCAGACCACTGTCCCCAGAGTCCTCTCCTCCAGACCACTGTCCCCAGAATCCTCTGCTCCAGACCACTGTCCCCAGAGTCCTCTCCTCCAGACCCCTTTCTCAAGAGTCCTCTCCTCCAGACCCCTGTTTCCAGAGTCCTCTCCTCCAGACTCCTGTCTACAGACCCCTCTCCTCCACAGTAAGAATCTTCAACTGATCGCCTACTGTTACTTGCACTGGGTCTTATGTATGCCCCGTTGTCCGCAGCAAAGGATAAGGATGTGTGTGACCTTTCTTAGAACATGGATAAGCTGGGATTGAAGCATACAGCACGTGCTACACCTCGCCCTTGGCTGTGACTACCAGAGATGGGGTTGGCAAACATGGCACGAAACTACATGTCCCACCTTACTCACTCGACAATACAGTGATAGAAGCCATGCCTCCATACGAGTGGACATAGAAAACTCTGATAATGTTACAATAGTGATTAGTTCAAGTACTAGGGTGGTATGAGAACATATGGGAATACATTCTGTGGATATAATGCAGTTGCCTACGAGCACGTGTCCACACAGATTCTCCTTACCAGGTTATGATTGGCTATATTTGAGTCATCTTCAGGGAAAGGGATATAGACACCTAATGCCACACAGTTTGCAAAAATAGTCATGAGAATGAGGATATCAAAAGGTCTGAGTTAACAATGTTAAGGAAATCATTAATATATTATTCATTGTACACAGAATATAGCGTATAAGCAGCCATTAATAGAAGCAAGTCTGCACACCTGATCTCAGGTCAACAGTGAGGTTGTGTCTTTTTGTAGATATGTGCCATTAAAAGGATATTTCCAACCTAGACAATGTGGCATATTTACAGGACATCCCATAAATGTGTGATAAATTCAGGAACCTGAACCTATCTTTAGGACAGGAGTCTCTTGACCCCAGTCATCTCACCGCTGGCTGCCACCTCTAGGCAGAGAATTAATGGACAGGTGGGTGGCCATACATCTGCACATATACGTGCTGGCTTGGCTGTTTCTCCATAAATGTGAAGCCGTGATTAAGCCGCACACAAGGGGCGGCCACCTCTCCATTCATTGCCTACTTGGATGCACCAGACAAGACAAATGTCAAGAGACTCCTCTTCTAAAGATAGGCGCAGGTGCCTGAAATAGGACTTGTATCCATAAGACATTTATGGGCATTATATGGTCTTTATTGCTTTATTTTTTCTCCATGTGGTGTCCCGGTACAGGACCTTGTCCTGTCCCTTGTGTTAAGTCCCCTCAGCTAGAGTCCCTAAATCTCCACAGGGCTCTCCTGCAGTGCCTGCCCCTTGGTCGCCTCATATAATTGTATTTACATGTCTATAATTTAATGTATAGGTAAAATAAATGTATAGGACCTTCCCAGGTCATGTGATCTACAGTTGTGAATGTACATATGTTTAAGGACCTTCCTGGGTCATGAGATGTACCCAGAGTTCCCTGGGTTCAGGACTTACAGGTTTTCTGGCCAATGAGCTTAGTCCAGCCCCCTTAGTATATAAGGGGCTGTAGCCACTAAATTCGCTCTCTTAGTTCCTGCTCTTGCTCTACTCTCTTAGTTATGGACTATCTAGCAAGCACAATCCGCAAATCAGCATATCTTCAATCTCATCTCAACTAGGCCAAAACCTAAAGAACCAGCAGCCACTAAAACCGTGAGTTATAAAGCTCAAACCTACAAATCCTATGTGACTACTATTCTACTCAAATCTTATAATTAGTAGCACGGTGGCCTGCTTAAAGCTCATTACTATCAGTCCCAGCAAAGCCTGTGAGGAACCTGCATCCCGGTTACCTTGAGAGAAACTGTTTAATTGTAAAGACTGTTGCATAAAAGTTCAAGTAAAAGTTTCCAGTTATCTCATAAATTCTGCTGTGGACATTCCGTTTATTATCCCTGCCGTTTGTGGGCCGGTTGGTGGCAGGATCTGCAATACTAAGCAAACCGCACAATGGCGTCACGACAAGTAAGGGTTAATACCACCAGACCCTTCATTCACCATTGCAACACCCCAGTCACCACATACACTTAAAAGATAGCACACTGCTTCTGTACAAGTAAACCCAGTTTTCTCTAGAAATTGCAAATGGTAACATTAAAGGAGTAGTCTTATGCCGGAAAACTGATCCCCTATCTGCAGGATAGGGGATAAGTTTTAGATCACAGAGGGTCAGACCGCTGGGCCCCCCATGGTCTCCTGTACAGAGCCCCGCATGAAGGCACGAACCCCGCATGAAGTGGCGGCCACCATGCCCCACCAAAGAGAGCCGAATGGCTCTCCCACTTGGAGCAGGGGTCGTGGCGCGCTGCTCCAGGGGAGAGCTGAGGCCCCATACAAGAGATCGCGGGTGGTCCTAACAGTCGGACCCCCCGCGATCTGAAACTTATCCTGTGAATAGGGGATACATTTTCCAGCATGAAATATCTCCTTTAATTTAAAGTCTTGACGCCATTTGCGCCATTTGACCTACAAGTGATTTTCTGTACCTTAACAAAACAAAATGCACTTTCACCCTTGCAAATAGCAGGCTGGCAGCACACTAGGCACGTCTGCTAGACCTGCATCTGATAGGCCCTAAGCCAGCGAGCTGCTTAAAAATATTTCTGCAGAGGAAAGGGATGACACAGATCCGACCGCAGCACAAAACACTTTTTTAATGGGGTATTTTATACCCTACTGCCATGCAGTGGAAAGAATCTGTCCAAATTCTGCACAGAAAAGCTGCCTATTTGCCCCACTGAATGACCATGGTGCTACAGCATTGGTGGATCCATTGGAATGACAGAAATTCAAGTTGTAGGCATGTAAACATGGATTATTGTTTGATGATCTGTGTTATTAAACCAACCATGTCCTATGTCCTGAACTCTAAGAGCAGGATCCAGGATGCAGCTATGGTAGCTATGATTTTAGTCTGATTTAGTCACAAATGCTACATAGATGGGCACCCCACCCCTCTTTGAGGCACCTCCTCTTCAATGCATTGCCTAATCCAGAGTCTCCCAACCAGGGTGCCTCCAGCTGTTGCAAAACCACAACTCCCAGCGCGCCCGGACAGCCAAAGGCTGCCCGGGCATGCTGAGAGTTGTAGTTTTGCAACAGCTGGAGGCATCATGGTTGGGAAAAACTGGCCTAATCTATGGTACCATGAACCTGATCTGACAGTTCTGTGGTACTAATGGGTATGAATAAAAAGTAAAGTAAAAGGTAAAGAAACTACTTGTGCTAAGTTTTAATTCTATTATATTCTGTAGTATCAAAATTATGACTGAAAAGCTGAACACCCCAAGGAGGTCTATATAACAAAACATAGAAGATGTTGGAATTCTGTAGTGAAATGGTGTCCCACAATCTTCCAAATCAAAGGGGAACTCTGGTACCTAAGTACTTATTCCTAAATACTAAGGTACGGGAGTTCCCCTTTAAGTCATTGTGGGAGTTTCATAGCTTTACAGAGAGGGTAAACCAAGAAAGCAAAAGGCCAAGTGTCATATTGGGGGCAAAAAATGTTCCCCTAGATGCCCTGCTCCCCTACACCAGTGCTGAGGCCCCGTCATTCTCAGGATTATTGGGGGGGCCCATAGGTTGGATTCTACTGATCATAAACTGATGGCATATCCTAGCTATACACCATCACTTTGTAAGATGGTAAACCATTTTAAAGAGGTTCCCCCATCACAGACACTTATAAGTGTGTGATCACAGGGGTCCATATTAGGACATCCTCAGATATCATCCTAAACTCCGTCCTCCCTCAGGCAAAACCCTGTCCTCCTTCCCCCCTATGGCAAAACTTCCTCCTCCCTCAGGCAAAACTCTGTCTTTCCTCAGGCAAAACTCTATCTTCCTTCCTCCCTCAGGCAAGACTCGTTCTCCCTTAGTCAAAACTATGTCCTCCCTCAGGCAAAACTTCCTTCTACCTCAGGCCTAACTGCGTCCTCACTTAGGCAAAACTCTGTCCTCCCTCCTCCCTCAGGCAAAACTCCCTCCTCTCTCAGGCATAACTACGTCCTCCCTCCGGTAAAACTCCTTCCTCCCTCTTCCCTCAGGCAAAACTCTTTCCTCCCTCAGGCAAAACTCTGTCCTTCCTCATCCAAAACTCCCTCCTCCTTCCTCCCTCAGACAAAACTCTCTTCTGCCTCAGGTCTGCAAAGTGTGAGAGAGGCCATATACAGGAGCATAAATGCATAGTGCAGTGTTTCCCAACCAGGGTGCCTCCAGCTGTTGCAAAACTACAACTGCCAGGTGTGGGGCAGGATGGAGTTTTGTCTGAGAGAGGAGGGAGTTTGGTCTAAGGGATGAGGGAGGAAGGAGTTTGGGCTGAGGGAGGACAGAGTTTTGCCTGAGCGAGAAGGGAGTTTTGGATGAGGGAGGAGGAAGGACAGAGTTTTGCCTAAGGGTGGGCAGAGTTTAGGATGATGCCTGAGGATGTCCTTATATGGACACCGTATGGGGGGTTCCAACTGCTAGGATCCCCCATTACAATCTCAAGAAAGGGCTTTTCTAACGGGACTCTGAATGAAGTGGCAGTACACCAAAGATGATGACAATGGATGAAATGATAGTCAAGTCTGCATCCTGCCACTCCATTCAGTGGTCATCCTGCCACTCATACTGCCCTTGGGAGTATATTGGCCGCTCCCGACAGCTCACCTGCCAGGTGGTGCTCACTGCTCCCAAAACAAAGTAATCCAGCATATACAGTGTAGAAAAGAATGGCAGGGCACTCACCAGAGGCATACAACTTCTTCTTTATTCCATATCAAAGAAAGGTGCTTACAAGCACAGGAACGTACGGACAAAGATGCGGGGTGTGGAGTTATCCCCGCACCATTGTCCGTCCGTTCCTGTGTCTGTAAGCACCTTTCTTTGATATGGAATAAAGAAGAAGTTATATGCCTCTGGTGAGTGCCCTGCCTTTCTTTTCTACACTGTATATGCAATATTTACTTATTATTTACCTTATCATTTTACACAGCACCACAAATTATTTAAAAAAATTAAAAAAAAGAAACATAGACATGAAAGCTTCTGAAGGATACTTCCATTCCACAATACTGATGCATGCCCTACGGATTGGGTTGTTGAGGTACAAACAAAAAAGAGCCCTTGGATTTCGGTGAACCCCGCTGCCGCCTTGGCTCTTGTGCTTGCTGTAATGCTGCCGCTTCTTTTGGGCTTGAGAGCTGGTTGTGGAGTTCAGTGTATCGGTTCCATTCATGACTACTCCATCCATTGAGTAACGCCAACACGTCAACACTGCCTCCGCTGTCTCCATAAAGGGCTCCGCCTCCTCGCTGGAATACGGAGGGGCAGGACCTATAGGAAAATGATAGACTAATAATATAACTCCATATAAGATTGTCAAGACCCTACAAGGTTGATGACTACAATTCTCTAGTATCATCTGATCACAAACTGAAGCAATATATGTAAAATAGAATAAGTCCTTCCTTCATCCCAAGGCTATAGTGCCACATATAAGTGGTTACACACCTTCCAAAACCCCAAAACGACGCTGAAAAGTGGTCTTTTCGAGAGGTTTCAAGTATCCTACAAGTACTTCTGCGTTAATATAGAGTGGTCTGCCCTGTTTGGATCCACATAGAGTCCTAGCAGGGTAACACTTTGTGAAAAAATGTATTGTTATGGGATCCTTTTAACAAGTAGGAATTGTCCAAAGTGGAGCATCACAGGGTACTCCAGGTTATCTGCTGCTGTATACTACAGAGGAAGTTCTTTTCTTTTTTAATTTCTTTTCTGTCTGACCACAGTGCTCTCTGCTGACACCTCTGTCCATGTCAGGAACTGCCCAGAGCAGGAGAGGTTTGCTATGGGGATTTGCTCCTTGCTCTGGACAGTTCCTGACACGGACAGAGGTGTCAGCAGAGAGCACTGTGGTCGGACAGAAAAAAAATCACAAAGAAAAGAATTTGCTCTGTAGCATACAGCAGCTGATAAATACTGGAGGGATTAAGATTTTTTAATAGAAATAATTAACAAACCTGTTTAACTTTCTGGCACCGGTTTATTTTTATTTTATTTTTTTTTTAAATTGTTTTCCATGGTAGTACCCCTTTAAAGAGGAACCTGTCAACATTTTCATGCTGCCTGAATTATGAGTCACTGTGGTAGTCCCCAGCAGCTTTTCCCAGTCCCACCAGCTTGATTGATAGGCCCCCTGTTAATGGGACATGTAGATACCACCAAGGACCACCCTGATGACTTGTAATTCAGGCAGCATGAATGTGATGACAGGTTTCCTTTAAATATATTTTCCAAAATGATAACAGGATCCATCTGAAGGGTCCCACATGGATATTCTGATCACGTAAAGTCCTTGTGCTAGAGAAATTATGCACTACAAGTTGACCAGTGAAATCTTATAGCAAAATTCCACCCTGGCTAACAGTAGGGGGCTTAAAGGGGTACTCCGGTGAAAAACTTTTTTTTTAAATCAACTGGTGCCAGAAAGTTAAACAGATTTGTAAATGACTTCTATTAAAAAATCTTAATCCTTACTGTACTTATTAGCTGCTGAATACTACAGTGGAAATTATTTTCCGTTTGAAACACAGAGCTGTCTGCTGACATCATGACCACAGTGCTCTCTGCTGACATCTCTGTCCATTTTAGGAACTGTTAGGAGTAAAAGGAAATCCCCATAGCAAACATATGCTGTTCTGGACAGTTCCTAAAATGGACAGAGATGTCAGCAGAGAGCACTGTGCTCATGAGTGTTTTGTCTCTTGTGATCACCATCGGACAAAATATTTTTAATCTATATTAATTAAAAGTTATAACTTACATATTTATTCTTATTCTCATCAGTGATACTGTTTTAGAAATAACACTACCAATATCTCACATCATTAGATATTTTCCTTCTGGTAAATCTAGGAGACAACCAATATGGCCACTCATATTTCTTAAAGTGATACCATAGTTGATGATGTATCACGGCATACATGGGCCATACATTGGGTGACAATCCCTTTACAGGTTATTTTTGCCAATTCACTTAGAAACTAACAAAAGTTGAACAGAATTGCCTGCCACAAGAAGAGAATTTTGACAGAAACTTTCCACTTGCAATCCCAAATTCAGTTTATAAGGTCAAATAGCGATATTCCTCTGCCTGACGGGTGCACATACTGATCAGTGTGAGCGTTGCGATGGTTGGAACTCATTCCAGTGGTCTATCCCTTAATCTTGCTGTACGCTTGCCCATCAGACACTTACTGCAGAGCTAAGTACTTTTTCAGATTACTCTACATGAGCGATCTCCAACCTGTGACTCTCTCACTTTTACAAAATTACAACTCCCAGTTTGCCCTGATGGGAGCATGCTGGGAGTTGTGGGTTCGCTACAGCTTGAGAGCCACAGAATGGGAAACACTGGCCTAATGTGTTAAAATGCCAGATCCGAAGCTCTCTGTTTTGACACATAGATAACCCCAATAGGGCCCATGATCAGGGGTTGTCGTTACAAGCCATCTACATACAAAATCTCTACTCAACAATGCAAATATTTGTTCACCTGTCCTACCCGTCCCTATCCAAGACAAACTGAAATAATATATGTAAAAAATAAATAAGTTCTTTCTTCATCCCAAGGCCACATATAAGTGGTTACCCACTTTCCAAAACCCATTATCATATAGAGTGGAACCTCTGTGAAAAGAGCCCCCACAACTACACTGAAAATGGGTCTTCTATGGTGTTAGTCTTCTCAAAAGTTCCGGGCCCGCAGCTCTCTGTTTTGACACACAAATTACCCCCAGTAGGGCCTATGATAAGGGGTTGTCGTCAGAGGTGTAGCTTGTAGCTTCTGGGCCCCGATACAGCATCTACAACAGGGCCCCATAGGCCAATTATATTACTGGTATCTAAGGGGGCAGATGTGCTTTGTGGCCCCCTTAGGCACCAGGGTCCCGGTGTGACTGCTACCTCTATAGCTACACTCCCAGTTACCGTCTATATACAATATCTCTACTCAAAGCAATTATATTTTTGGCCGTCTGTCTTACCAGTCCCATTTTCTTCAGGTTCCGCCATCTTCTTCACAAGAAAGGAATTGGAGGATCCTGTGACCTGTACCCAATCATCAGTTTCTCATGGGTGCATCAGGGGATCCCTCTTCACGAATAGGCCGGCAGCCCCGAATCCACATCCTATAGCTCTCCTGGCATTCTGCACAAGTGTCCTCTTCATCAGGCTACAGAGGGAAAAAGACAGAGATTAGCGGATGGACAGATTGTATGACCAGTTCGCAAAGGAATCACGCGAGGTGCGATACTCTCTATTGGAGCGATGTAGGTAAACATAACGACGTACCTAAGCAAGGGGTTGACCAACCTACCTGGTGGTAAAAATGGGGGCAGCTTCCTTTCCATTTTTTGCTCTTCACTGCCCAGCAATGCCCAGTTGCAGCTGGGTTCCCAGTGCCTTCTCCCTCTTCCCTCCCTCCGCCGGGGGATTACCACAGATTGAATGCTGAGCCTTTAAAACAGGTGGGGGGGGGGGGGAGGAGGGACCTGGGGTGGCGGTGACATAGGGAATGTGTAGAGGATGCAAAGCCTCATTATATTTATATAGAGATTTGCAGATTTATAGAAAGAGACAAACATTGAGATACAGGGAGGTTATTATGGAATTACCCATAAGGCGAGATGAAAGGGGATAGTACCCTATTTATAAAAGTCATTAACTACATATATAACAACATATAGGGGAGATTTATCAAAACCTGTGTAGAGGAAGAGTGGTGCAGTTGCCCATAGCAACCAATCAGATCCATTCTTTCATTTTTCACAGGCCTCTTTGAAAATGAAAGAAGCAATCTGGTTGGTTGCTATGGGCAACTGCACCACTCTTCCTCTACACAGGACATGTGGGTACCATATTATTCATCATGCAAGGACTATGGGGGAGATTTATCAAACCCAATGCAGAGGAAAAAGTTGCCCAGTTGCCCATAGCAACCAATCAGATTTCTTCTTTCATTTTTAACAAGGCCTCTACAAAATGAAAGAAGCGATCTGATTGGTTGCTATGGGCAACTCACTGGGCAACTTTTCCTCGGAGCAGGTACTGGTAAATCTCCGCCTATAGATACCAGATTGTAGGTGAGCAACGCCAAGAGCGTCCATTAGCGTCCATACCGTATGGCTTACCATAGATCCTAAATAACAAAAAAAGAATAGCAAAACAGAGTTACACCCAGAATTAATATTAGTCATTGTTTTCTAAACAGTGTGTCTCCAGCTGTTGCAAAAGTACAACTCCTAGCATGCCCGGACAGCCTTCGGCTGTCCGGGCATGCTGGGAGTTGTAGTTTTGCAACAGCTTGAGACACACTGTTTGGAAAACACTGCGATAGATAATGGATCCGATAGGAAAATGTACAATTAGAGATGAGCGAACTTACAGTAAATTCAATTCGTCACGAACTTCTCGGCTCGGCAGTTGATGCCTTTTCCTGCATAAATTAGTTCAGCTTTCAGGTGCTCCGGTGAGCTGGAAAAGGTGAATACAGTCATAGGAAAGAGTCTCCTAGGACTGTATCCCCCTTTTCCAGCTCACCGGAGCACCTGAAAGCTGAACTAATTTATGCAGGAAAAGTCATCAACTGCCGAGCCGAGAGGTTCGTGACGAATCGAATTTACTGTAAGTTCGCTCATCTCTATGTACAATACAATAAAAAGCACGGTGATGTAAAAGAATTAATTGATGTAGAAAATGCAAAAAAAGTGCAAAAAATTTGTCTCGGAAATTCTGCAAATTTTAGTGGACATTGGGGGGAGATTAATCAAAACCTTTCCAGAGGGAATGTTGCTGAGTTGCCCATAGCAACCAATCAGATGGCTTCTTTCATTTTTGAAAAGGCCTCTGAGAAATGAAAGAAGCGATCTGATTGGTTGCTACGGGCAACCCAGCAACTTTTCCTCTGGAGTGTCCCAGCGGTCGGACCGCCGCTATCAGACACTTATACCGTATCTTGCGTATAGGGGATGAGTGTCTATGGCTGCAGTACTGAGTTATTCCAACTTATGTTAATGGCATCAGTGTGAAGTTCAATGCCGGCTTTTCACCTATGAGACTTCAATTATGACGTGCCAATGTAATTTCTGCAAAGCCTTATAACATTTCGGCGGACACCTTGCAAAGAGCAGGCGCCGGCAGAACATGCCAGCGTTAGGACCATTTGCCAATGCGCCATAGACGGCAATGCATTTCTGAGTGGATTTCGCAGAAATAATTAACATGTTAATTCTTTTGGCAAAGGCAGGGACCAGGATTTCCATGGCGGATGTTTCTGCAGTGTGCACAGTGCAGCAGAATCCCATTGAAAACAATGGGCCTCTGCTGCAACAGAATTTTTGAGCTCGGAAATTTCGCTGAATGTTTTTAATGGGATTTTCCAAGGTTATCAAGAAAGAAAATTGCATATTTATGTATTTAAAAAAAAAACTAAAAACATTACAACAGTATGGAGCATAGCCTACACACAAAGAGGAAAACATAAAGAGCATCTCTAGTACAAAAATGTATTTAAGGGTACTCCCGTGGAAAACTTTTTTTTTTTTTTTTTTTAAATCAACTGGTGCCAGAAACTTAAACAGATTTGTAAATCACTTCTATTAAACAATCTTAATCCTTCCAGTACTTTTTAGAGGCTGTATACTAAAGAGAAATCCAAAAAAGAAATGAATTTCCTCTGATGTCATGACCACAGTGCTCTCTGCTGACCTCTGCTGTCCATTTTAGGAACTGTCCAGAGCAGCATATGTTTGCTATGGGGATTTGTTCCTGCTCTGGACAGTTCATAAAATGGACAGCAGAGGTCAGCAGAGAGCAATGTGGTCATGACTGTCACGATGCCGGCTGGCAGGTAGTGGATCCTCTGTGCCAGAGAGGGATTGGCGAGGACCGCGCTAGTGGACCGGTTCTAAGTCACTACTGGTTTTCACCAGAGCCCGCCGCAAAGCGGGATGGTCTTGCTGCGGCGGTAGTGACCAGGTCGTATCCACTAGCAACGGCTCACCTCTCTGACTGCTGATGATAGGCGAGGTACAAGGGAGTAGACAGAAGCAAGGTCGGACGTAGCAGAAGGTCGGGGGCAGGCGGCAAGGTTCGTAGTCAGGGTGGATGGCAGAAGTTCTGGTACACAGGCTTTAGACACACAAAACGCTTTCACTAGGCACAAGGGCAACAAGATCCGGCCAGGGAGTGCATGGGAGGAGGTCAGATATAGTCAGGGACCAGGTGGAAGCCAATTAAGCTAATTGGGCCAGGCACCAATCATTGGTGCACTGGCCCTTTAAGTCTCAGGGAGCTGGCGCGCGCGCGCCCTAGAGAGCGGAGCCGCGCGCGCCAGCACATGACAGCAGGGGACGGGAACGGGTAAGTGACCTGGGATGCGATTCGCGAGCGGGCGCGTCCCGCTGTGCGAATCGCATCCCCAACGGCCGTGACAGTGCAGCGCTCCCGGTCAGCGGGACTGACCGGGGAGCTGCAGGGAGAAAGACGCCGTGAGCGCTCCGGGGAGGAGCGGGGACCCGGAGCGCTAGGCGTAACAGTACCCCCCCCCTTAGGTCTCCCCTTTTTTTTGTCCGGTGACTGCCTCCCCTGGGATGAGGACACCGGGAAGGAATGGATGGTTTCCTCAATGGCAGGCAGTACAGCAGGAGTGGGAATGGGGAGGGAGGGCAGAGGGCGAGGCCTGGCACGGGGCAGTGTGACACCAGGACGAGGTCCAAGAGGAGGCACCGAGGCTTGCCTGAGTGGACTGGGAGGGGGGGAGAGGCATTTTCTGTGGCAGGCAGAGTCCCTAACGACCTTAGGGGGACCGGATACAGGAGGAACCACAGGGTCACGGCAGGGAGTACTGGGAACCGGTTTAAGGCAGTCCTTGGAACAAGAGGGACCCCAACTCTTGATCTCCCCAGTGGACCAGTCCAGGGTTGGGGAATGGTGTAGAAGCCAGGGTAGTCCAAGGAAAATTTCGGAAGTGCAATTGGGAAGGACCAAAAATTCAATTTTCTCGTGATGAGGTCCGATGCACATTAGGAGGGGCTCCGTGCGGTAACGCACGGTGCAATCCAACCTGGCTCCGTTGACCGCGGAAATGTGGAGTGGCTTGACAAGACGGGTCACCGGAATGCGGAATTTATTCACCAAGGACTCCCGAATAAAATTCCCAGAGGCACCAGAGTCCAGGCAGGCCACGGCTGAGAGGGAAGAGCTGGCTGAAGTAGAAATCCGTACAGGCACCGTGAGACGTGGAGAAGCCGACTTAGCATCAAGAGACGCCACACCCACGAGAGCTGGGTGCGAGCGTGCGTTTCCCAGACGTGGAGGACGGATAGGGCAATCCACCAAAAAATGTTCGGTACTGGCACAGTACAGACAAAGATTCTCTTCCTTACGGCGATTCCTCTCTTCCAGGGTCAGGCGAGACCGATCCACTTGCATGGCTTCCTCGGCGGGAGGCCTAGGCGCAGATTGCAGTGGAGACTGTGGGAGAGGTGTCCAGAGATCTAAGTCTTTTTCCTGGCGGAGCTCTTGATGTCTCTCAGAAAAACGCATGTCAATGCGAGTGGCTAGATGAATGAGTTCATGCAGGTTAGCAGGAGTTTCTCGTGCGGCCAGAACATCTTTAATGTTGCTGGATAGGCCTTTTTTAAAGGTCGCGCAGAGGGCCTCATTATTCCAGGATAGTTCAGAAGCAAGGGTACGGAATTGTATGGCGTACTCGCCAACGGAAGAATTACCCTGGACCAGGTTCAGCAGGGCAGTCTCAGCAGAAGAGGCTCGGGCAGGTTCCTCAAAGACACTTCGAATTTCCGAGAAGAAGGAGTGTACAGAGGCAGTGACGGGGTCATTGCGGTCCCAGAGCGGTGTGGCCCATGACAGGGCTTTTCCAGACAGAAGGCTGACTACGAAAGCCACCTTAGACCTTTCAGTAGGAAACTGGTCCGACATCATCTCCATGTGCAGGGAACATTGCGAAAGAAAGCCACGGCAAAACTTAGAGTCCCCATTAAATTTGTCCGGCAAGGACAGGCGGAGGCTAGGAGTGGCCACTCGCTGCGGAAGGGGTGCAGGAGCTGGCGGAGGAGATGATTGCTGCTGAAGTTGCGACTGAAGTTGGTGCACAATGGTGGACATTTCCGACAGCTGGTGGGTTAGATGGGCGATCTGTCGGGATTGCTGGGCGACCACCGTGGTGATATCAGAGATATAAGGCAGAGGGACCTCAGCGGGATCCATGGCCGGATCTACTGTCACGATGCCGGCTGGCAGGTAGTGGATCCTCTGTGCCAGAGAGGGATTGGCGAGGACCGCGCTAGTGGACCGGTTCTAAGTCACTACTGGTTTTCACCAGAGCCCGCCGCAAAGCGGGATGGTCTTGCTGCGGCGGTAGTGACCAGGTCGTATCCACTAGCAACGGCTCACCTCTCTGACTGCTGATGATAGGCGAGGTACTGTCACGATGCCGGCTGGCAGGTAGTGGATCCTCTGTGCCAGAGAGGGATTGGCGAGGACCGCGCTAGTGGACCGGTTCTAAGTCACTACTGGTTTTCACCAGAGCCCGCCGCAAAGCGGGATGGTCTTGCTGCGGCGGTAGTGACCAGGTCGTATCCACTAGCAACGGCTCACCTCTCTGACTGCTGATGATAGGCGAGGTACAAGGGAGTAGACAGAAGCAAGGCCGGACGTAGCAGAAGGTCGGGGGCAGGCGGCAAGGTTCGTAGTCAGGGTGGATGGCAGAAGTTCTGGTACACAGGCTTTAGACACACAAACCGCTTTCACTAGGCACAAGGGCAGCAAGATCCGGCCAGGGAGTGCATGGGAGGAGGTCAGATATAGTCAGGGACCAGGTGGAAGCCAATTAAGCTAATTGGGCCAGGCACCAATCATTGGTGCACTGGCCCTTTAAGTCTCAGGGAGCTGGCGCGCGCGCGCCCTAGAGAGCGGAGCCGCGCGCGCCAGCACATGACAGCAGGGGACGGGAACGGGTAAGTGACCTGGGATGCGATTCGCGAGCGGGCGCGTCCCGCTGTGCGAATCGCATCCCCAACGGCCGTGACAGTGCAGCGCTCCCGGTCAGCGGGACTGACCGGGGAGCTGCAGGGAGAAAGACGCCGTGAGCGCTCCGGGGAGGAGCGGGGACCCGGAGCGCTAGGCGTAACAATGACATCAGAGGAAATGCATTTCTTTTTTGGATTTCTCTTGGAAGGATTGAGATTTTTTAATAGAAGTGATTTACAAATCTGTTTAACTTTCTGGCACCAGATGATTTAAAAAAAAAAAAAAAAAAGTTTTACACAGGAGTACCCCTTTAAGGCTTGGATATGATAGATATATTTGCTGTTATTTTGTATTTTGCTGTTATTTTGTATTTTTTATTTTGTAAATGCTATACACTTGTAAATCATAGTAAAGTATTCTATATATTCTGTAAATATAATTTGATCACTGTGATTATGCCATAACATCTACATCGCCATACATAATATCTATCATATCCAAGCTTCCATATATTTTTGTACTAGTAACGTTGTTTTGTTCTCCTGCATACTCTTTCTGCGTATGACTCCATACTTAGAATATATTACTTTTATTTTTATTAATATTTTAAATAAAGATTATTATTATATTTTTTTCTAACATGGAATCTGAACCTTACTGTTATGTAGGAGTACTATTAGCCGTAGGCTACGTTCACTCATTTTATTTTTACACTTATTTTTGTTTTCAATTAAAATGTGCTGCAGTTTATACTGTGAACTGTAGCACATATAATTTTTTTTTGTATGTACATTCTCTACACCAATGTTTCCCAACCAGGATGCCTACAGCTGTTGCAAAACTACAACCCCCAGCATGCTTTAAAGGAAAACTGTCAGCTTTCTCCCCCCCGCACTAACCAGTGGTACTGGCTGGTAGTGCGGAGGACGCTGATCAGTTTGATTCTTACCATGCCCGGATCTTCTATTTTCGTATTATGCAAATGAGATGCTAACTTGCATTGGCCGGGCTAACTGGCACTCTGACGTCAGTGCCGCTGGCCGCAGCGCCGGCCAGCTCATCAATATTCCTCCCCTCTCTCTTCATTACAGAGCGGGGAGAAGAGGGAGAGGCGGAAGGAGGGGAGGAATATTGATGAGTTGGGTGGCGCTGCGGCCAGCGGCACTGAAGTCAGAGTGCCAGTTAGCCCGGCCGATGCAAGTTAGCACCTCATTTGCATAGACTGAAGATTACGGTGGAACGGCGCAGCGGATCTGGGCACGGTAAGGATCATACTGATCAGCGTCCCCCGCACTACCAGCCAGTACCACTGGTTAGTGCGGGGGGAGAAAGCTGACAGTTTTCCTTTAACAGCCAAAGGCTGGTAGTTGGAGTTGTAGGATGGGAGATGTAGTCTTCTAATGTGTATATGGGACCCAAGGGTTGTCTGGGAACTACAGCTGGGTTTCCCAAGCTGCAAATTTCCAGATACAGTCATAAAACTACAACTTTGATACTAGTAAATAATTTCCTCTTTTTTCTTTGCGACTAGACACATATAGGCCCAGATTTATCAAACTGTGTGAGAGAAAAAGTTGGAGCGATTGTCCCTCAGACACGAATCACAGCTCAGCTTTCACTTTACCTCAGCTTGTTAGCTGAGCTGTGATTGGTCGCTGTGGGAAAATCTTTCCACTTTTTCTCTCACAGTTTGATAAATCTGGGCCATAGATATTATAGTATGATTGTTGCTATGTGTCATTTGTAGTCTAAGTATCATTTTGGGAATTTTGGAGTATTATAGCTGTATATTGAATCCATAGATTAAAGAATACCTGTCACCAAACCAGACTGCATTGAACACCGCCTCCCCTCCTATAAACTCATACCCTCCCCCATCTCCCAATAACGACAAACACGGTATTTTTCTTTAGTGGGCTGAGGTGGTGGTCACAGCTCCAATGTATTAACAATAATAAATAGCACTATAGCGTGCAACTCTAAACTTGTTTATAACACTGCATGGCAGTAACTGGATAACCAAAATGTATTAAATTGACCTGTTCCACAGCCGCAGAGGTATGCCGGCCGTCGGGTCCACGACGGGCATGACTGCCAAAGGCACCTTCCATCCACCAGGTCATAACATCTTCATGCCAGCTGTGACTAAAAGGAACAAACAGACAACAAACAATCATAAAATGACATGGAGAACCAAGAAAGCCACCAAAAACAATGTTGTAGAAATTTTATATATATATATTCATTATAATTTTTTTAATTTTTTTTCATAAGGGGTAACAAGCAACCCAGCATGCCGAACAACCAGAGCTCAGGCAACATAAATACAAATTACAAACGTAACCCAACACTAAAGGGAGGGAGGGAGGGACGTTTCCTCTGGCGCTGGTGAGGTAAGAGGAGGAACCAAAAAGAGTGGGGGCCCCTTATACCCTATGGGCGTAACTAGCCACCCCTTGCCCCCCGCCCTGATCTGTGGGAGGGCCTCTATCCTGGGTACCTATTAACCCCTCGTGTCCCTGCAGTCAGGGGCACCTATTCCTCTAAGGCCAGGTACCCTACATATTTTCTAAACTAACTCAGATTATGTTTCCTAACTACTCCTAACACCCCTACTGAGGTTTAAAAAGCTGTGTATCACACCTTTCCCCTTGCTCACATTGTGTGAGCTCCCGGCAGGAGAGAGTGGGCGTCCCCAGCAGGCACAACATCACTGAAGCCTGCGAAAGCTGTGCCTCACCATGCCCCGCACACACTTCCTGAGTTTGGTCTCCTGCCAGGCCGGGAGGAGACCAAACTAACTGTTTGACTTGCGCAGGGAACAGAACAGAGCCACCTAGTGGCCATTTTTTCAATCCCATTAAAAACATATAAAGTTTGAGAATTTTAACAGCAAGTAAAGAGTAAAGTGTCTTATAATTACATAAGGAACAATATATTAAAAAGTTAGTTTGGGGACAGGTACTCTTTAAGCATTTTCAAACTATATCTATTTTTGTGGCGTAATTTTTTTGACTGATTTTCATTAAAAGTTATGTTTTAGTACTAGTGCTTCAGTGACAGCTCTTTTCTTTGCACTGTGTGGCCTCTCTCTATAAAAAATGTATCTATTAGTGACCGGCTGTCACGATCACACCCTATCAGTCCAGCCAAGACATTAGAGAGAGTGTGATGGTGCAAGGGTTAAAGCCGCCAGA
The DNA here is from genome assembly GCF_029499605.1 of Hyla sarda. Classification (NCBI taxonomy): domain Eukaryota; kingdom Metazoa; phylum Chordata; class Amphibia; order Anura; family Hylidae; genus Hyla; species Hyla sarda. The sequence continues at coordinate 17,367,103 of NC_079197.1, forward strand.
CCTCTGGGTAGCCACTACTAGTCCCAGCAAGTCACCAAATTAACCCTTAGATAAACGTGTTTCCACCAGAGCTGCCTTCAGAAAGGTGAGCTCATATATTTAGAGATCAAAGACCAGAGCTGATTAATTAAACATTTAATCTGATAAAAGGTATCACAGTGCTAAATATATAAAAATAAACAAATGACATACAGGTACAAAAATATATAAAAGAGTTTAGCAAGGCAAGTTCAGAAAACAAAAGATGAAGTTCTTACAGCATGATGATATAGCAGTCCATGAGAGTGCTGTTCTTAAGATGGTCTTTTCAGCTTCTGGCACAGCCTTTAACAACCTGAGTCCAGCATTGTTAAATATTATATATCTGCCTTTTTGGAGGGAGACTCCATTCCCCCCTCCCCTCTGATCCCACCAGGGGGCACCTCTGTTGCTTCAAAAGAGCCTTTGACTTCAAAGGAGATGTAAACAAACAGCCAGACCCCCCAATAAAATGCAATACACAAAACACACAGTCTGAATGACCCTCACCCCCCAGGTCTTAGTTTATACCCAGATACAATTATAAAACACATGTATGTTTCCATAATCAGGCCTTGGGCCTGACACCGGCATGATGGGAGATGTAGTTTTGCACAATGTGTGTAATTGTGCATGAGGGCCAAGGGTTGTCTATTAACTACAGCAGGGTTCCCCAAGGTGTGCCTGTCCAGATACAGTCACCCAATGACAACTTCTATCGATCGAGGGTTGTAGTTTTTCCAACAGCCTGAGAGCCATGCGACTACAGAGTTATAATTAATATATATATATATATATATATATATATATATAGTCCAAATAGCAGATGTGGAAGTGGCGCATATATTTATATATACATATATACATATATATATATATGATATTTATTACATACACACACATATATATATATATATATATATATGTAAATTTTACACCACACATATATATATATAAATATATATATTAAAAAAATACATAAAAATATATATTGCCCATAGCAACCAACGACTGTTAACCTTTTATTTATTTTTTTTACATTATAAGTCCAAACATTTGGTCAATAAACCATATTTATGATGCTGTTTTAAAAATAAGACTGTCGCCTATGGCAACCAATCACATTGATCTTGAAAATGAATGCTGCGCTTTTATAGGTTTCTATGGGCAGCAGAGAGTCTTTCTTTAGATCGTTTTATAAATCTGCCCCTCCCAAAAATAGGATGACTTTAGGTTTTTGGGTTTTTTCTTACATCCATTTACAATTTACATGAAATGTGTCAAACACGGCGTTCACGTCCTAGACTACAAATCCCATCACGCCCCGCGACGCGAGCCGCGTACAAAGTCACTTCCGGTCAAATTTAAAGTAAGGAGCGATGAGCGCGTTGGATTGTGGGGCGTGTAGTCCGGAGGTGAGCTGTTTCCTGTGTGCTGTAGTAAGTGTGAAAGGGGGGATAGGAAGCGGGCTGTCAGCTGCAGGGAGGCACGTATCCACCAGTCATGGCGCTATAAGGACCCTGCTCACACGTAGGTCAATGTCTATAGACGCAGGGGCAGGGGGCACGCCGTTATCCTATATACAGACACTGCCCCCCACCGTGCCATGGAGGAGGTGGACCGGATCCTCATTCACACTCTGCGGACTTGCGGCACGTAAGTAGCCCTGGAGAATCATGTGATCGCTTTGCAGCTGCACCTTCATTATGCCTCGGGGTCATGTGACTTGCCTTTGTAGTGACACCTTCATCATGTACCGTGTGGTCACGTGACCCTGTCATCACTCACACCCTTATAATGTAGGATCAGGTCATGTGACCTCCTGCACCTTCATGATCATGTGACTTTCCCATATATGCTGACATTCATTCACCGTATTTGGTAACGTGGCTTTCGTGGGCGCTCAACACCCTATGAGTAAGGGTAAAATGGCTACCTGAAACGCGCTGCTTTCTGTGGGCCTGTCGTGATGTCGGCGGTGGACAACTCTCCTTCTTCACAACACCCTTATCATGTAGGATTATGACACGTGACCTAATGTCCCTTCAGGCTGTCATGTGACTTTAACCCCTTAAGGACGCAGCCCATTTGGGCCTTAAGGACTCAGACAATCTTATTTTTACGTTTTCATTTTTTCCTCCTCGCCTTCAAAAAATCATAACTCTCTTATATTTTCATCCACAGACTAGTATGAGGGCTTGTTTTTTGCGCGACCAGTTGTCCGTTGTAATGCCATCACTCATTATATCATAAAATGTATGGTGCAACCAAAAAAATACTATTTGTGTGGGGAAATTTAAAAAGAAAGCTGCAATTTTGCAAATTTTGGAAGGTTTCGTTTTCACGCCATACAATTTACGGTAAAAATGATGTGTATTCTTTGGGTCAATACGATTAAAATGATACCCATGATAACATACTTTTCAATTACTGTTGCGTTTAAAAAAAAAAAAAAAAAAAATCGCAAACTGTTTCACCAAATTTGTACGTTTAAAATCCCCCTATTTTGAAAACCTATAACTTTTTTCATTTTTCCGTATAAGCGGCGGTATGAGGGCTCATTTTTTGCGCCGTCATCTGTTCTTTTTATTGATACCATATTTGCTTATATAAAACTTTTAATACTTTTTTTATACATTTTTTGGGGAATAAAATGTCATAAAAAAAAAAAAAAAAAGCCCAGTGTTCCCCAATAAGTGTGCCTTGAGCCACCCCAAAACTACAACTCTCAGCATGCCCAGACAGCTGTTGATAGTCACCATTATCGTAGATCAGTGGTCTTCAACCTGTGGACCTCCAGATGTTGCAAAACTACAACTCCCAGCATGCCCGGACAGCCATCGGCTGTCCGGGCATGCTGGAAGTTGTAGTTTTGAAACATCTGGAGGTCCGCAGGTTGAAGACCACTGTCATAGATGGTCATGGGACTTTCTGTACCTTTTTAGGGTATGTTCACACAGGCATATGTGCTGCAGAAAATCCACATTTACCATTGACTTTGATGGGTCTGAGGAAAATCTGTAAATCTGCCACCATAGTGGATTTTTCATGAAACTGTTGGTGAGAAAATCTGCAGGAAATATGTCCCTGTGTAAGTGTACCCTTAACCTGGATTGTCTTGACCATATGTACTGATGCCCATTAAACATTTACAGTCACGTGACCTGCACCTTCATCATAGATGGTCATGTGGCTTTCTGCGCCTACGCAGGTTAGCACGTGACTTTTATATGTACTGACGACCCTTTAACTGTCATGTGACCAGTTTCATCATAGATGGTCATGTGACCAGTTTCATCATAGATGGTCATGTGACCAGCTTCATCATTGATGGTCATGTGACCAGCTTCATTATAGATGGTAATGTGACGTTCTGCACCTTTCTAGTTGATTATCATGTGACTTTCATATGTACTGATGGCCATTAAAGGGGTATTCCAGGATTTTTTTTTATTTGACTATGCTACAGGCTCTGTAAAGTTAGTCTAGTTGATAATATAGTGTCTGTACCTGTGTGTGACGGTTTTCTCACAATTCTTATGTGATTTTCAACCAATTATTTATTTTTTACCAGCATACAAAATGACTGTTGTCTCAGATTTTTCCCAGGTTGCAATGCGGCCGAGACCTGACATCACTAGTCAGCTGATGACAGGGAGCCTGTCTGCTTCAATGGTTGGAGCGACAGCTTGGTGGGAGAGAGATCAATCTGCAACAGCTGTAGGCACCATAATTGAAAACTACAGGTCTTTTGAATTGATGCAGCTCATTTATGTTTCAATGGGTGGGGTTGGCTGATGTGTGGGAAGGAGGAAAATGGAATTGTGGGATTTGTAGGCAAAAGAAAACTCAAACAGGAAATACCAGTTTACAAAAAGCTAGCCACAGTGTTCTGGTAATCTCACAACATAGCCATTTAGCCGTAAGACAAGCGCAGATCCTTCCTAAGCATGTCCATTACTGTCTGCCAGGTACATACAAAAATCACCTTATGGTGGAGAACCCCTTTAAACATTTACAGTCACGTGACCTGCACCTTCATCATAGATGGTTGTGTGGCTTTCTGCGCCTACGCGGGTTGGCACGTTACTTTTATATGTACTGACGAACCTTTAACTGTCATGTGACCAGTTTCATCATAGATGTGACATTCTGCGCCTTCATCGCTTATTGTCACATGACTTTTCTTTGTACTGATGACCCCATGTGACCAGCTTCATCATAGATGTGACATTCTGCACCTTCATCGCTTATTGTCACATGACTTTTCTTTGTACTGTTGACCCCATGTGACCAGCTCCTTCATCACGTGATTTTCCTATGTACTTCATTATTCTGTATTTCAAAGCGGGTTATCGAGTTGCTTTCATATGTACCCACAACCCTTGAACTTACACAGTCATGTGACCAGCTCCTTTATTATAGATGGTCATGTGACTTGTTGCATCTTTATCATGGATTGTCACGTGACTTTCCTATGTACTAATGACCCTTAAAGCGTACAGTGTCGCATGGCCGGCTCCTTCATCAGAGATGGTCATGTGATTTTCTTATGTACTGTGTTATTCTGTCACATGACCTGTGCCTTCATCATGCAGAGTGTCATGTGACTTTCTGCTCCTTCATCGTGGGTTGTCACGTGGCTTTTTGTATGTATTGACGTCCTTTCAACGTACACCATCATGTTGCCGACTCCTACGTCAGAAATGGTCATGTGACTTTTTTTGCGCCGTTAATTTTAGATTGCCACATGTATTGATGACCCTTCGACGTACCCCATCAGGGACCAGCTCTTTCATCATAGATGGTCACATGACTCCTGTGTGCTCCTGTTATTCTACCCAATGACCGTCTGTGCCTTCATCACTCAGTGTGTCATGTGACTTTCATATGTGCTCTCACCCTAAACCAGTGGTCTTAAACTGTGGCCCTCAAGATGTTGCATAACTTCAACTCCCAGCATGCCAGGACAGCCTCTGGCTGGCGTTTTCTATATTTTATGCTGTGAATGTCCAAAAAGGTCCGTGCTTCAGCTGGGTGCATGTGGGGTGATGTTATTGGACTGTGTGTATCTCTTATATTTTAGGTTGACATATAGGTAACATTTGTACCAAGTTTCATCAAAATATCTCCAGCCATTTGGAAGTGAAGCTGAAAGATGCATACCTACATACATATATACATACCTACATATGGTACATATATATACCTACCTACATGCATACATATATATACACACGCCTACATACATACATACCTACATATGGTACATATATACCTACCTACATGAATACATATATATATCTACACACACACACACACACACACACACACACACACACACACACACACACATATATATATATATATATATATATATATATATATATATATATACATGCCTACATACACTCATACTTACATACACCCTGACATACACACATACCAACTAACACCCACTATATATATATATATATATATATGCCCACATACATATATACATGCCCATGTACATATATATATCTACGTGTGTGTGTATGTGTGTGTATATATATTTATATATACATGCCTACATACATACATTTATAGCTACATACATTTATATACCTACATGCCTACATACGCACATATATACATACACATGCCTACATACATACACTCATACTTACATACACATGTATATATACGCACTGACATACACACATACCAACTAACACCCACTATATATCTATATATTATACACACACACACATACTGACATACACACATACATATATATACATATATATATATATATATATATATATATATATATATATATATATATATATATATATATAGACTCATTTGAGGAGATTTATCGTAACTTGTCCAGAGGAAAAGTTGCTGAGTTGCCCATAGCAACCAATCAGATCGCTGCTTTCATTTCTTTTTTTTTTTAGAGGCCTTTTTAAAAATGAAAGAACTGCTCTGATTGGTTGCTATGGGCAACTGGTCAACTTTTCCTCTGCAAAGGTTTTGATAAATCTCCCCTATTGAGTATCCATAGCAACCTATTACATGATGCTGTAACAACAATTAATTATTGGTTGCTATGAGCTATGCCATATGAACAAGGGTGCGGCTTCGGATGTATGGTGATCCACCATTACCACTAGGGGGAGCCGCGGCTATGCTCAGTTTCCCATGTTGAGCGTGTCTCATAATGAATGGAAGATAGGCCATGTAATGTGTCAGCATTGCTCTGCTGTAGTTTTTAATCTGGGTTCCCCCCCTATGACGTACATATGTCCCAAAAAAGGGTTCATTTTTCTGAGACAACCCCTTTAGTTACCTGTATGCACTGAATAAATGGGGGATTGGGACTGTTGCTATGATAAAAATAGTTGCCCATAGCAACCAGTAATATTCAAGGCTTTTACTATTTCAATGCCCCTCTGTAAAATGAAAGCGACAACTTCATTGGTTGTTGCTATGGCAACTGCTTCACTTTTTAATCTGTCTCCTGTCCTATCTCTCTCTGGGCGAAGTCAATTTTTATATTTTTTATTTTTGTGTTTAATGTTACCCCCTTTTCCTACAGAGAAATCCCGGAAGAAGTGCAGAGTGTGCGTCACTTCAACACCGATATCATCGTAGAAGCCGTGGTGCGATGTCTGCGCGTGATCAACCCATCCGTGGGCTCCACCCTCAGCCACGTCCTGCCCCCAGGGATGTCAGCCCGCTTCCGTATAGGCACCAGCCTGGCGCAGGCCTGTCAGGTGAGCTTGGGTGAAATAAAACCTAAGATTATTATCAGAGCTGTCTATAACTACAGTCTATAACTGTGTTACACACCCAGTGTGCCTCCAGCTGTTGCAAAACTACAACCCCCAGCATGCCCGGACAGCCTTTGGCTGTCCGGGCATGCTGGGGGTTGTAGTTTTGCAACAGCTGGAGGCACACTGGGTGGGGAAACGCTTGCACATTAAAACCTATATAAAACCAGCTCACCTATGGTATGGCATGCCCTCTAGTGCCAGCTATATGGAATTAAATCGCAAACTTGTAATATACGAAATATGTATATTATGGTGGAGACTGACCGACATTTAGCAACATATTTGCACCAGTTTTAGCACAAACTGTGCAAAACTTGACACAAATTTCATGGTGCACTCACCAAGAGGTGAAAATGTGGGGGTTGTCAGAAATTTTTTTTATATATATATATATATATATATATATATATATATATATATATATATATATATAATCAACTGGCTCCAGAAAGTTAAGCAGATTTATAAATGACTTCTATAAAAAAAAAATCTTAATCCTTTCAGTACATATGAGCTGCTGCAGTTGAGTTGTTCTTTTCTGTCTAAGTGCTCTCTGATGACACCTGTCTTGGGAACCGCCCAGTTTAGAAGCAAATCCCCATAGCAAACCTCTTCTACTCTGTGCAGTTCCCGAGACATGCAGAGATGTCAGCAGAGAGCACTGTTGCCAGACAGAAAAGAACAACTCACTCTTCAGCAGCTGATAAGTACTAGAAGGACTGATTATTTTTTTTTTTAATAGAAGTAATTCCCAAATCTGTTTTAACTTTCTGGAGTATAAAAAACACACACACACACACACACACACACGAATATGCAAAGCAGCTCATTAAATCACCTTTTCAGGTAATGTTCCCTGGTATCCCCTACCCAGAATGCCCGTGGAGTGCTTAATGGCCTTCTGAAGCTCCGTCACACCAGGAGCAGGAGTGGTGGCCTCGCCCTGAGGTAAATACTCACCCCCTTTAGCTGCTCTCAGGCCTCTTACCCCAGCCAAGCCAGATCATCCTGCTCTGTACTGACGAGTGGCAAAAACCACGAAACAGCTGTCTGCAGATGGGTAGAAACTTCCCTTTTGGGGAGTAGTCTGGCTTGGCATAAAATCCCGATCAGCTTTTTATATTCCTTAACAGGAGCTAAGCTGACACCAGGGAACATTACCTGAAAAGGTGATGTAATGAGCTGCTTTGCATATTCCCCTACCCAGAATGCCCGCGGAGTGCTTAATGGCCTTCTAAAGCTCCATTACACCAGGAGTGGTGGCCTCGCCCTGAGGTAAATACTCACCCCCTTTATTTATATAATATATATTATAGACAGCTCTGATAAAATATATATGTGTGTGTGTGTGTGTGTTTTTCCTGGAATGCCCCTTTAAATCAAAAGTCAGAAAATGGTGCATTTCTTGTCACAAACCTTACACCCGCCCATAGCTGACATAGGGCTTGTTTTCTGGCTTTCAGGCAGTCACAAATCCACCAAATGTATTTAAAGAGGTTATCCATAATTATAATTAGTGTCGGTTTCTTCCAAAAATTGCACCACACCTCCCCTCTGGTTGTGTGTGGTATTGCAGCCCAGTTCTATTGAAGTGAATAGGGCCAATATGTAATGCCACATACAACCTGAGGATAGGGGTGGTGGTGTTTTTGGAAGAAAATATGCAATGTTCTTTTATTCCTAGAAACCCCCATATAATTGATGTGCACTTTTTAATAAACTTGCTGCAGTCCATTCCAGTCTTAGTAAATATCTACCTGCCCCTATAGCTAAATAATCACCTTGACGATCATGATGCTGATGCATATCCAGCAGTACATGGGGCAGCTTTATAGCACTATTTACCATATGGATTTAGATTTTGTGTTAATTTATATGTAGTATTAATTATAATATTTTTCTATTTATTAGGACCTGGGATATACCGGGGAGGTTGGTTACCAGACATTCCTATACAGCAGTGAGCCGGATATTCGAGCACTATTGATTTTCCTTGCTGAGAAACTTCCAAGACACTCCCAAGAAGATGCCGATCAACCAGCAGGTACTGGAGGAAATCTGATCTGATTCCGCTTCCTAAGGCTATGTTCACACAGCGGAATGTCGGCCCCTGGAAAACTTCCTGGCTGATGTTCTGCATACAGTAGGTGCTGGCAGAACATGCCGGCGCTATGACTGCTTGAAAATGCGCTGTCTCCATAGACAGCATTGTATTTCTGAGTCGATTCCGCATTTGTCAGTTCTCTCAGCCGGGGTCGGAATCGGAATTTCCATGGAAGATGTTTCTGCTGCGGAAATTCCGCCATGTGCACGGTGCAGAAGAATCTCATCAAAAACAATGAGACTGCTGCAGCAGAATTTTTAAAGAAGGGCGGCCGGGGAGCGTAGTGCAATGCCACCCGCTTCCCCGTCAGAAGCTGTCCTTCAAACTACTGCTCCTATCATGGACAGTGTCTGTTCCATGATGGGAGACTGCTGCATGAAGGTTAACATGCAGGTGAATGGGTTTTCCTTGAATTTCTGTCTGTGGGGACGGTAATGTCTGCGCGGTACTTGCGCCGACTAATTCAGTTAACTCTCAGAAGCGTAAATGTAAACCCTTAAAGCGTACCTGTCATAGTGCCAAAAAAACAAAAAAAAAGTGTTAATCCTGATCATGTACATATCATTTTTGTGTCTAGGACCTATATATCCCTAACAAATAGCATTTATATCTTGCTCACTTGCTTTGTCTTCTTGCCTTGTGGAGGGGGGGGGGCGTGTCCATCTCTCTCCCTCACTGTGGATGACTCATCTGCTCTGAGTCTGGGAGCAGCCTGGCAGTCTGCAAATCACTGCACTCTGTAACCCTTCCCTCTCTGGGAAGTCTGCAAATCACTGCACAGTAGTTTTTATTCATACATTTTCTATCTGTTCCTAGTAAAGCTGGATGCTAATCAAGATAGCTTTCACAGACTCCTGAATGCCTGATCAGCTTCTTTGTCATTCAGGAGTCAGAAAAAACCTTTGGCTGTTCAAGCATGCTGGGAGTCGTAGTTTTGCAACAGCTGGAGCTGCAGTGTTTGTAGAGCACTGTATTAGAGCAGTATTGCCTTTAGCTGTTGCAAATCTACAACTCCCAGCATGCCAACACAAGAGCTGGAGGCGCACAGCTGGAAAATACACATTTCTAAAACAGAGTTTTACAAAGATTTTATGCCCAGCTGTTGTAAAACTACAACTCCCATCATGGGAGTTGCAGTTTAGGAACAGCTGAAGGCTGTAGTGGTGCAATGCTGATCTCCTATACTGGATACCAACACACTTTACAGCCGGTATCCAGTATGCTGCAAAATACAGAGTAGTCTGTCTGCATAAAGATAGATGACCCCTAGTGGCGGTTATTTTAATTTTTTGTTTTTAAATAAATTGTACATTTGAGTAGTACTACAAAATATAAAAAGTTTTTTATAATGACAGTGCCTCTTTAAAGTAATAAAGTAATAGTCACTTGTGTTTTCATTCCCTTAGGTAAATCTGCGGTGCTACAAAGGGAGATTGCGACAAAGATAAAGCAACAGCTCGGTCTTCCCTGGCTGCCACCATCTTGCCGAACAGCAGCAGCAAAACGTTCTCAGGTGGGTTCCTTCACATAGTCTCCAGTCTCTCTGACACTCACCAATCGGCTCCACAGACAGCGAAATGTTATAATAAATGGTGTGGTAAATAAATAAATGGTATAATAAATGGGCAATCTTGTAATGTATGAACATGGACAGACCTTTGCTCTGGCTCATACCTTACATTATGAAGTTGATAAATAAAAGGGGTGTTCCCATTTAATAAAGTGGTGGTATATGGCTAAAATCATGGTGGTCTGACCTCTGGGACCCAAACTGATCATTAGAAGGAAGGGGTCACTGCACTCATAGAGCACTGCAACCCCATTCACAGTCATTCTCTGCACAGTGGCACCCCAGCCAGGCAGTGCACATTACTGGGGCACCAACGTGGGGGATAGTAGACTAATGGGGCCACAGCGCTATGGCTCCTTCAGGCATGCTGGGAGTTTTAGTTTTGCAACAGCTGGAGGCACTCTGGTTGGGAAACTGTGAGATATACATTAGTGTAAGATTATTTACTTTTCTCTTTTCTTCTTTCCTTTCAGAGTTTATGCCGGTTGCACCGTTTTCACGCACAGTCCCTGTCTCTTGCTGGAGATACTTCATCCAAATCCATAGCCCCTGGTAAGATTAACAGATAATGCATCTGTCATTGGTTACAGCAAAACTTTTAGGCTATGTTTGTCAAGGTTGGCTGCTGGTTAGGCCGTAAAATGTGCATGACTGACTGCGACTGAGTGTCGACACAAGAAATAAACACCAGACAAAATGTTGGTATATTTCTCCTTCTCAGCATACTAGCTACAGTTGTCCCAAGGAGTTCTCTTTGAAATACGGACTTAGGTTGGTTTTTACACTTGACAAAAAGGGGAGGTTAATTATTACGTCAAAATCACAATGTTGTATTTTGATTGGTTATTTGAGTATTGCGTCTGTATATATTAGCATATTAAGCATTCATTTCTTTCTTGGCCATAGTTCACTTATGTTGCCATCCCCCTATTCTACCAGAAAATTCCGGATTTATCTGTCCTTCTGCACAGTCTATATTTCTTCAAATGTTTTTGTCTCTTGCTTCCAAACTTCTTTATCTTGCTTCTTTTGGCCTCGTCCCAAGGTCCTCATCTTAGTTACATGCAAATAGCAAGCTGATATGTCTCATAAGGAAAATAATGCTTTTCTGCAGCATATTAGCATATAGATCTATTTTTAATGTAATCAAAATCATAAGGGTCATCCTTATCAATTTCACATCTCTGAATTTGCATGCAGAATTTCAAGTGGAAATTCCGCTGCAATCCTGTTCAATTGTATTCTGCTGTGCACATGGCGGAATTTCCGTGCCGGAAATATTTAGATTTCCGTGTCCGCAGAAAGAATGAACCCGTTCTGCGGACTCTGCACGGATTGCATAGCCTATCTGAGCCGCGGCATTCCTGTGCGGTCCTAGTGTTGGCATATTGTGCCAGCGACCTCAGTTTCCGGAATGTGAGATGCGGACATATCGTAGTGGGAACATAGCCTAAAACTCACGAGACGTCTTCCTGTGCTTGTGTTTGCAGAACGGAAGGAGTACTGGGAGAGATACCTGCCTTTTGTTAGCACACAGCTGCCTCACGCCTACTCTTTAGCAGCCTCGCTACTTGAGAGGAACGCATCTGACCTCAGTGCCGTGCAGGAATGGGAAGCTGAGTGGAAAAGCCAAGGTCTTGCCTCTCGATTGTCTCCTGAGGTGAGTATGTAAAAGGACATCTTTACAGTATAACCTTGCACGTGTCGTCATGAGCGAACTTACAGTAAATTCGATTCGTCACGAACTTCTCGGCTCGGCAGTTGATGACTTTTCCTGCGTAAATTAGTTCAGCCTTCAGGTGCTCCGGTGGGCTGGAAAAGGTGGATACAGTCCTAGGAAAGAGTCTCCTAGGACTGTATCCACCTTTTCCAGCCCAACGGAGCACCGGAAAGCTGAACTAATTTATGCAGGAAAAGTCATCAACTGCCGAGCGGAGACGTTCGTGACGAATCAAATTTACTTAAAGTTCGCTCATCTCTAGTCGTCATTCTACTTTTTTTCTCCACAATTTGCACCTACGCCAACCAGAGTGTCTTTTCCAACACTGCGGACTCTGTACTGTACACATTGCTTTGCCCTGACAGGAGTACCGCAGCAGGAAACGCCAGCGTTTGCATAAACGGATACAGGACCAGTTCCGCCAGTGCAGCCAGCAGCTTGGAGAGAATAATGTTCCCAGTTCATCCACACAAGACCTCATGGACATGCTGAAAGCCTTCACCGTGGAGGGGGGCACGGATCAGAACAAAGGCTCCAGATTCACCCATGCTCAAAAATTCACACACCAACAGGTAACTATTATTATTATTATTATTATTATTATTATTATTATTATTATTATTATTATTATATATATATTTTTTTTTTTTTCTTTGCATGAATCTGTTTTGTCTGAAAAAATGTCAGGTAACAATAGCAATAGACATCGTTCGGACACCCCCCTAACATCTTGAGTAAAAGAAACAGTGTGGAACATAATATTTGCAGCAAGAGTTATCAAAGAAAAAGTAAAATAGTAAAATGTAAATTGCAATCCTCACTGGACATAGAAGTCATCAGAACTTATACAATTAAACAATACCCCCCCCCCCAACCCCTTCCTTGTGCTCAATAACAGGTATCTACAAAATTAAAGAACTAATGGTGAATTTTATATAGATATATATTAAAAATTTTTGAATACAAAGAAAAAAAAAAGCATTTAATAAATGACCATGTCGCGGTTTGATCTTCTTACAGGACCCTCAAGTATTAACAGAACAGATGCAAAGAGCGGCTGAAAGTCTTCCTAAAAAGGACACACAGGTATGGAGCCATAAAGTAAGATAGACTTACCAACCATAGTATCACTGGTGGTGTGTAAATCCTGAGGCCCTTTATTGTTAACACCAGCACAAGCACTCGTCTTTACATGTGACCGTTCCTGGTACTGTGGCTTAACAGTGTATTCACACTTACAGTATCCGGCGCATTTTTGATGCCAAGGATTTTAAAGGGGTACTCCGGCGCTAAGACATCTTATCCCCTATCCAAAGAATAGGGGATAAGATGCCTGATTGCGGGGGTCACACCGCTGGGGACCCCCGAGATCCTGCATGCAGCACCCCGTTGTAATAAGTCCCCCACCCATAGGCTTGCATTGAGGGGGCAGAGCGTGACGTCACACGGGGGGCGGGGCCGTGACATCACAATGCTCCGGCCCCCGTGATCGCCAGTAATCAGACCCGGAGCAAACATGCTCCGAGGACTGATTATAACTGGTGCTGCATGCAAGATCACTGGGGTCCCATGCGGCGGGACCCCAACGATCAGGCATCTTATCCTCTATCCTTTGGATAGGGGATATAAGATGTCTTGGCGCTGGAGTACCCCTTTAAGTTTGATTTTATGCTACAGAGTTCAATGTAAACTAAATAACCAAACACAGCTTCAAATCCTGAACAGTAAAAATGTGCCGGATATTGTACATGTGAATCAGGGCTCAAGTCCTGCAGGAAAGCGTGGGAACGGAGTTCCTGGACTTTTTTCACAGCAGGAACATCGTTCCCATTAGCAGGACCAGCCCTTGAGTGAAAATCATGGGTGAGTTCCTACACTTTTTTTCCCCCCAGGACTTGACCCCTGATGTGAATAGACCCTAAAGGAGTTTGCAGAGACTTCTATATCTGATCAGTGAAATTCTATATAGCCACCCTGCCGTTAGCTGTTTGCCAGATCCTCTGCATCCGCAATGCTCAATAATTGGAGCTGGAAGCAGACAGGGCTGTACGTTGTGTAGTGGACGTGTTGGGTGACTCCGGATCATTTAAAGATTTACAATTAAATGGGCACTATCATTAAAACTAATTTTTGCTATTGCACTCCTTATGGTAAATAAAAAATCTTTCTAATGTACTTAGTTTAAATTAAAAAAAGAACTTTTCTATGTTGTATTTGTGTTTAAAAAAAAAACTGCCACTAGGTGTCTCCCTACTTGTCCAGAGCACATTTCCCCCTATCTCTTGCACAGACTTTGGACTCCTGCTGGCCTGGCAGAAGTCCACAATCAGGAAATGCTGAGTGGTGTGTGTACAGCCTTAGCCAGTCATAGCTCATCTCACACACTGTACTGCTCTGGGCTGTGTGTAGCAGAGTGAGGGAGGAAGTTCTCCCCTGTATGGCTGGAGATGATGTCCTGCCTGCTGGGGAACGCCCCTTCCCATAGACTTGTATTAAGGGGGCATGATGTGACATCACGAGGGGCGTGGCCATGACGTCCCGACCCTGCTGTCCGCACCAAGCGTTCGAAACCAAATGTTCCGAACGCTGGGGCAGCAGAGTACCCCTTTAAGGCCCAGAAGGCATTCTAGAGGAAGGAGAATGTTACTATATTACTATAGCAAAAGTACCATATTTTTTGCCCTATAAGACGCACTTTTTCTTCCCCAAAACGGGGGGCAGTTGGTGCGTCTTATAAGGCGAATACACACCTATCGTGGCGGTTCCTGCTGCCATCAACGGCCGGGACCCGCGGCTAATACAGGACAACACCGATTGCGGTGATGCCCTGTATTAACCCTTCAGACGTGGCGATCATAGCTGACCGCCGCTTCTGAAGCGAAAATAACACTAACCCGGCTGTTCGGGACCGCCGCGGGGAAATCGCGGCGTCCCGAACAGCTAACATGACACCGGGAGGGACCTTACCTGCCTCCTCTGTTTCTGCTCCGTGCCGGGATCCCCTGCATGGCCGGCGCTCTCCTTCGTCATTGTCACGTCGTCGCGCACGCCGTCCCGTCATCCAATAGGAGCAGCGTGCGGAGACGGAGAGCGAGGATACCGGGCTGCAGACACGTTCCGGAGCGACTGGGACGGAGGGCGACATCCAGGGCAGCGGTGACGAGCGGTGACTGGTCTGGAGCGGCGGGGACACGTGAGTACTACCTCCTATACCAGTGGTCTTCAACCTGCGGACCTCCAAATGTTGCAAAACTACAACTCCCAGCATGCCCGGACAGCCGTTGGCTGTCCGGGCATGCTGGGAGTTGTAGTTTTGCAACATCTGAAGGTCCACAGGTTGAAGATCACTGTCCTATACTTTACATTTGTATTTGGTTCAGAATTTTTATTTTATAGATTTTTATCCTATAAAATTAGGTGCGTCTTATATGACGAAAAATACGGTCGTCCAATAATAAGTTGCAGAAGTTTCTGGTTATTCCTTATTCCAAGTATCGCTCTCCAACCACAGTGCAGGCTGCTATTTACAACATGTAGTCGGACGGAAGACTTCAGTCATTATGAGGAGACCTATAGAAGTGGCTTCAGCTGTATTTCTACTCTCTGCACTATTTGCTGGTGTCCTTAAATGTTTATTTTCTCCCAATTCGATCCTAGGATGCACAAGCAGAACAGGAGGAGCTGTCCTCCCTGCAGCAGCAAATAGAGGACATGGAGCGGGATATCCAAGCCCTAGCGGAGAGCACCAAGCTTCTTCATCTCACGATCTCTCAGGTACGAACTACATAGAGGAGGGACGCGACGCCGTGTAAAATAAAAGCAAAAGAAATAACAAGGTTTATTGCAGGTGGGGGAAGAGGCCGGTAAACTCCAGCAGCAGTGTGACGAAAAAGAGAACCTGGTGAAAGTGAAGAAGAGAGCCGTGGAGTTACTGCCGGACGCAGAAAATAATCTTGTCAAGTTGCAGGTAATCTATGTGAACATAGTCCAATAGTGGACAAGACCTATTACATAATCCTTCGCCGTTTATATTCATATCTTGTGAGGACTGTCCCTGAAGAGAGAAATATTTGTCCATCTATGTATATTAATATTAAGGCACTACCTACTTCATTCAGACTCTATTTCATCAGTATGTACTGTATGTGGACTGTTTCCCAGGCACTACTACATCACCCATGTGCACTAATACTCAAGCATCACTACTTCATTCTTGTGCACTGATGCCTTGACACTACTACTTCACCCCTGTGTACTCATAGCCTGGCACCACTACTTCACCCCTGTGTACTCATAGCCTGGCACCACTACTTCACCCCTGTGTACTCATACCCAGGCACCACTACTTCACCCCTGTGTACTCATACCCAGGCACCACTACTTCACCCCTGTGTACTCATACCAAGGCACTACTACTTCACCCCTGTGTACTCATACCCAGGCACTACTACTTCACCCCTGTGTACTCATACCCAGGCACTACTACTTCACCCCTGTGTACTCATACCCAGGCACCACTACTTCACCCCTGTGTACTCATACCCAGGCACCACTACTTCACCCCTGTGTACTCATACCCAGGTACTACTACTTCACCCCTGTGTACTCATACCCAGGCACTACTACTTCACCCCTGTGTACTCATACCCAGGCACCACTACTTCACCCCTGTGCACTCATACCAAGGCACTACTACTTCACCCCTGTGTACTCATACCAAGGCACTACTACTTCACCCCTGTGTACTCATACCCAGGCACCACTACTTCACCCCTGTGTACTCATACCCAGGCACCACTACTTCACCCCTGTGTACTCATACCCAGGTACTACTACTTCACCCCTGTGTACTCATACCCAGACACCACTACTTCACCCCTGTGAACTCATACCCAGGCAACACTACTTCACCCCTGTGTACTCATACCAAGGCACCACTACTTCACCCCTGTGTACTCATACCCAGGCACCACTACTTTATCCATGTGCACTAATGCCCAGGCACTACTACTTCACCCCCTGTGTACTCATACCCAGGCACCACTACTTCACCCCTGTGTACTCATACCCAGGCACCACTACTTCACCCCTGTGTACTCATACCCAGGCAACACTACTTCACCCCTGTGTACTCATACCCAGGCAACACTACTTCACCCCTGTGTACTCATACCAAGGCACCACTACTTCACCCCTGTGTACTCATACCCAGGCACCACTACTTTATCCATGTGCACTAATGCCCAGGCACTACTACTACTTCACCCCTGTGTACTCATACCCAGGCACCACTACTTCACCCCTGTGTACTCATACCCAGGCACCACTACTTCACCCCTGTGTACTCATACCCAGGCAACCCTACTTCACCCCTGTGTACTCATACCCAGGCAACACTACTTCACCCCTGTGTACTCATACCCAGGCAACACTACTTCACCCCTGTGTACTCATACCCAGGCAACACTACTTCACCCCTGTGTACTCATACCCAGGCACCACTACTTCACCCCTGTGTACTCATACCCAGCCACCACTACTTTATCCATGTGCACTAATGCCCAGGCATTACTACTTCACTCATGTGTACTGTTGCCTAAGCACTTCTGCATCACCTATGTGTACTTCGATCCAGACGACCTACTACTTCACCCATGTGCACTAATATCCAGGTACTACTGCTTTATCCATGTGCACCAATACCCAGGCACTACTTCTCCACCCACGTGCACTGATGCCCAGGCACTACATCTTCACATTTGTATACACATGGCCAGACATTACTACTTCACCCTTGTGCACTGATACCCAGGTAATACTATTTCACACTTGTGTACTTAAACCCAGGCACTACTATTTCACCCATGTGTACTTAGCAAGACATGACTACATCACCCATGTGTACCAATACTCCGGCACCACTACTTCATTCTTTTGCACTGATGCCTTAACACTACTACTTCACCCGTGTGCACTAATACCCAGGCACTACTACTTCACCCATGTGTACTCATCCCAGGCACTACGACTTCACCCATGTGCACTAATACCCAGGCATAAGTGCTTCATCCACATGCACTGATACCCATACACTACTATTTTATGTACTATTTTCCAGGCTCTGCTACTTCACTCAATTGTACTCCTACTGTGGCACTACTACCATGCCCCTGTACTGATTTCCAGGCACTACTACCTTATTTATGTGAATGTATATCCATGCACCACTGCTTGACCCATGTGTACTGATATTGAGGCACTGTAAACTTATGTCCAGGCATTACTACTTCACCCATGTGTGCTGATACAAAGGCAGTACTAGCTCATCCAGGCACTATTGCTTTATCTATGAGGACTGATTTTTAGACGCTACTACATTTACATTATATGCATGTACTGCTGATGACGGGCGATACAGGGGTCGGGGTATTGTAACATCACTGCCCCGCCCCCTTAATGCAAGCCTATGGGAGGGGGTATGAGGCTCGGCTTTAAAGGGGTACTCAGCCCCTAGACATCTTATCCCCTATCTAAAGGATAGGGGATAAGATGTCTGATTGCTGGGGTCCCGCCGCTGGGGACCCCCGCCATCTCTCCTGCAGCACCCCGTTCATGAGCTGTACGGAGCGAAGGGTTGCTCCATGGCTGACGGCGATACAGGGTCCGGGGTATTTGTAACATCACTGCCCCGCCCCCTCCCATAGGCTTGCATTGAGGGGGCGGGGTGTGATATCTCAAGTGGGGGGGGGGCCGTGATGTCAAGATCTTCGCTCCGTGCAGCTCAGGAAAGGGGTGCTGCAGGAGAGATCAGACATCGGAGTAACCCTTTAATGCCATACCAGTCTCTGCTACATAAAATCAGATTCCAAAGCTTTCTACTGGCACATTGTATCCCAGAAGCCTGTATCAGGAGCTTGTGTAAATGACAGCTCTTATGGATTCCCTAAATAGCGGAGCCCAGATGTCTGAGCCCCTGGGCACGCTATAGGTGCCATTCAGTCAGATGATTTACATTTGTTCAGAGTCACCTTTTTTGTTGTAACATATTTTCGGTCATGGCTTCCTCTAGGCCAGTGGTGTCCAAACTGTTGCCTTTCAGATGTTGCAAAACTACAACTCCCAGTATGCCTGGACAGCCATTGGCTGTCCAGGCATTCTGGGAGTTGTAGTTATGCAACATCTGGAGGGCCACAGTTTGGACACCACTGCTCTAGGCACTCCCCATATAGGCAGGTGAATGGCTGTTCTGTAAATGTTGTGCCCCAAATATATTAGTGATAAGCAGAGAACATCAGTCTTTATTGCCATTACTGTATTTCATTGTATGCTCCCTTATTATCCATTTCTTCTGTTTTAGACCATGGTAGATAGCAGCACCCAGCGGATGGTAAACCTTGTGGGACAGTGGGAGACTCATCGAGTTCGGCTGATGGATGAATACAGAGAGTTGAGGAGACTCCAGCAGGAAAAAGAGGTAGATGACATGGACACATTGGGTGCTTTAATGTGTTTATTTTTTTTAGGACTTTAATATTGATTGCCTGGTTCTCCAGACACCCCAGCCAATGAGGTGAGCACTGTGGCCTCTTCTTTGTTTACCAGGCACAGCACCACACGTTGTAGTGGAGGTGCCCAATACTGAAGCTCAGTCCCATTCAGTTATACCTGGTACAGCCGCTGCTGAATGTATGATGCCGTGCCTAGTAAACAATGAAGAGAAGGCAGGAGTGCTATGGCCTCTTCAATCAGCTGATAGGTGGGGGTGCTGGGAGTCTGGCCCCCATTCATCTAATATTGATGACCAGCTTAAAGGGGTATTCCAGTACTCAGGATAAGGGATAAGTGTCTGATTTCGGGGGGGCTGACCTCTGAGACCTGGCTCTCCCTGTGCATGGAATGGTGGGGCCTGCACATGCTCCATGCACTGTCTATGGAAGCTCTGTAGTATAGGTGATGTGTCAGATTATGGGGGGTCCAACTGCGATCTCCTGCACGGCACCCCAGCTCTGTAGATGAATGGAGTGTATTGACCACAGCACAAAGCTGCGGCCGACTCCATGTATCTCTGTGACACAACCCAAAAGCTGTATCTCCGGCTCTGCCATACAGCTACATGGAGGGGTTGTGTAGGCTGCAGCTTTGTGCTGTGGTCGACATGCCTTGTGAGGAGAGGAGGGGGTCCCAGCGGTCAGACCCCACGCAATCTGACACTGATCCCCTATCTTGTAGATAGGGGATACGTTTTTAGACACTGCATAACCTCATTAAGCTTCTAATATGCTTTCAATAGATGTGGGTCAAATACATGTTCATCCACCGCTACTCCACAAATTGCCCCAAAACACATTCTTGCTCAATTCATCTGGGTGTACATGTGTTTTTGTTTTCTTGTAATGGGGAGAGAAGTAAGCTACTTCCAGACACCTCTGGCGGTGGCCTATCTTTCCTAAGAAAAAAAAGGACTGAAATGCAACATGCCCACTTCTTCGGCAGGTTTGGCCAACCTAAGTCTAATGTGTTTGCGGACCTTCAATGCTGTCCAACTTTTGATGTGTTAGAGACATGTCAAAAGTTTTGTTCGGTCGGCGGGTCTCATTACCGATACCCCATTGATTAGGAGAACAAGCAGGGATAAGCATACGGTAGCGAGCTTTACTCCTTGGCTTTTAGAGTTCTTTGTATTAAAAGTTTTATGGAGCAGCAAGACAGAGATCCAGGGAGCCAGGACAGTCACCGTTCTCCTGATTGATGGTCTCAGCACTAAGACCTCTACCAATCAAAACTGTTGACATGCCAAAAGGTTGTTTTATTTTAAGTGACTTTAATTTAGGCTTCTTTCACACTGCCGTTGCACCCAGTTAAGAATGGACGTCAAACTCTTTTTTTTTTTTTTTTAATATTTATTTTTCTTTTAAAGTTTGACGGCCGTGATTTTAATGGGGCACAACGGGCAACAGCGGGTCCTGATGGACCCCATTATGCTGTTTTTCAGGGGGAGTAGCGGGAGAATAATACGGTGCTAGCAGTCTTTTTTTCCCCCACTATTCCCCCAGGGCTTTGGCCGTCACACTGCCGTGTCATGACAGTAGTGTGAAAGAAGCCTAAGTTGTGCAGTATGTAAGGACCCCAATGAATAAAAATTGGGGGACCATTGAAACATAAACCCATACTGGGTTCAGTGTATAGGTGAACCGCAATTTTTATTCATTGGTCTGTGTGTATACCTTTTTTTTTTTTTTTATTCGTTTTTTTTTTTTTTTTTGCCACGTGCATTGACAGTTTTTTTCTCCATTTACCTGATTGGCTACTCGCCTCTCGAGGTATCTTCCTGCTTTATATACTACTTCTCCGTGTCCTGCGCTGCAGACAACGGTTGACAAGCTGCCCCTCCCCCCTTTATTCGTTATTTATTCTAGTAGGGGTTAGTTGCTCGATCCTCGAGTGGACATGTTTTTTTGTTTTAATTCTGTATCATTTTAAGTAATTTTCTAATTTATTATTTTATTCTTCTTAACTGTTATTTTATATTTTAAATAATATTTGAATAAATAATTATTAAATATGTATTTACTATTTAATAAACATTGCGGCCTTGTTTATCCATAAAAGTGATTTATTTATCAGGTTAATCTTATATGGAAATTTTCATTGGGTTCTATGTTTTCATTCATCTTAGGCCTAAACTTAGGAAGGTATTTGTGTGTGGGGGCGGGGGCTGTGGGTTTTTCTGTCCGTCAGCATGTATTCCAAGTTTGGTTTCATATTTTATATGTTCTGTTCTCTGAAAGGACGAGTCTTCACGCTGGATGAAAGACGTCAAAGATTTATACGACAAGATTCGATCTGCAGCTGATGAAGCCAAACGCAAAGAGGAACTGTACAAACAGCTGGTGAGGAGAATGTGTATGGGAATAGACCCCGGAGGCCTGTATGGATATTGGTTGTACTGTACCAGCAGATCCATTTATTCTGGACAACACCACAAGCCATATGTAGCAGTGCTTCCCCAACCTATGGCACTCCAGCTAATGCAAAACTACAACTCCCATCATGCTCTGTCAGCTGCGGGACTTAGTTTGGGGAACAGGGATCTATAGCATTACCTGTGGAGCTGTTGTTATAAAGGTCCCCAATGTCTGCGGTATTAGTGAATGTGACTCTGCGGTAAAATCACGTAACAAGACCAAAAAAGCAGTGTTTCCCAACCAGGGTGCCTCCAGCTGTTGCAAAAATACAACTCCTGGCATGCCCGGACAGCCAAAAGGTCTTCAGATCTAATGGTGTTATGAGAAGACATATACAATACTGTGTGTTGAAATGTATGATTGAAGCCAGTGTTTCCTAACCAGGGTGCCCCCAGCTGTTGCAAAACTACAACTCTCAGCATGCCCGCACAGCCGTTGGCTGTCCGGGCATGCTGGGAGTTGTAGTTTGGCAACAGCTGGAGGCACCCTGGTTGGGGAAACACTGCTATAAAGCATAACATGAGGCCCTGACACAGAACAATGTCTCTCTCTCTCTCTCTCTCTCTCTCTCTCTCTCTCTCTCTCTCTCTCTCTCTCTCTCTCGGTCTCTCTCTCTCTCTCTCGGTCTCTCTCTCTGTCTTGGTCTCCTCCCTCTGTCTTGGTCTCTCCCTCTCTGTCTGTGTGGGTCTCTCTCTCTCTGTCTCTCTCTCGGTCTGTGTGTCTCTCTCTCTGTCTCTCTCTCTGCCTCTCTCTGTGTGTCTCTCTCCCTCTCTCTCTGCCTCTCTCTCTCTCTGCCTCTCTCTCTCTCTCTGCCTCTCTCTCTCTCTCTGCCTCTCTCTCTCTCTCTGCCTCTCTCTCTCTCTCTCTGCCTCTCTCTCTCTCTCTGCCTCTCTCTCTCTCTCTGCCTCTCTCTCTCTCTCTGCCTCTCTCTCTCTCTCTGCCTCTCTCTCTCTCTCTGCCTCTCTCTCTCTCTCTGCCTCTCTCTCTCTCTCTGCCTCTCTCTCTCTCTCTGCCTCTCTCTCTCTCTCTCTGCCTCTCTCTCTCTCTCTGCCTCTCTCTCTCTCTCTGCCTCTCTCTC